>NW_006781732.1:434621-445315 GCF_000442215.2 Lipotes vexillifer | reverse complement strand
AAAAAAAAAAAAAAAAAAAAAAAAAAAAAAAAATCAATAATCTTTAAAATGTGCATTATGAGTAAACAGGCAGTTCTCTCCTAGATAGGACTGTGCCCTCACAATAACATTCAAAGTTAAGTAAAAAGATTTTTCATCAAATATTGCTTCAAATAGAAAAAAAGAAATATAACTAACCTAAATGTTCAACAGTAGTAAAATCCAAGATACTTGTGATAGTAGCACAAAAACAGAAATGGCACATAATTTTTTTAAATGAAATGTAATTTTTATAGAGGTATAGTTGATTCATAACGTATCAGTTTCAGTGTACGACACAGTGATTCAATATTTTTATAGGTTATACTTCGTTTAAAGATATTACAAAATAATGACTATTTCCCTGTGCTATACAGTATATCCTTGTTGCTTATTTTATACATAGCAGCTTGTCTCTTAATCCCATACAACTACCTTGCCCCTCTCCCCGCTCCCTATTCTCACTGATAACCACTAGATTGTTCTCTATGAGTCTGTTTTTGTTACATACATTCGTTTGATTTTTTAGATTCCACATATACGTTGTAAAAGAGTATTTGTCTTGCTCTCTCCTATTTACTTCACATAGTATGATAATCTCTAGGTTCATTCATGTTGCTGCAAATGGCATTATTTCTTTTTTTTTTAACAACTTTATTGGAGTATAATTGCTTTACATTGTTGTGTTAGTTGCTGCTGTATAACAAAGTGAATCAGCTATACGTACACATATATCTCCATATACCTTCCCTTTTGCATCTCCCTCCCACCCTCCCTATCCCACCCCTCTAGGTGGTCACAAAGCACCTAGCTGATCTCCTTGTGCTATGCAGCTGCTTCCCTCTAGCTAGCTATCTTACATTTGGTCCTGTACATATGTCAATACCACTCTCTCACTTCTTCCCAGCTTACCATTCCCACTCCACATGTACTCAAGTCCATTCTCTACATCTGCGTATTTATTCCTGTCCTGCCCCTAGATTCTTCAGAACCATTTTTTTTTTACATTCCATATATAAGTGTTAGCATACAGTATTTGTTTTTCTCTTTCTGACTTACTTCACTCTGTATAATAGACTCTAGGTCCATCCACCTCACTACAAATACCTTAATTTCATTTCTTTTTATGGCTGAGCAACATTCCATTCTATATATGTGCCACATCTCTATCCATTCATCTGTTGATGGACACTTAAGTGGCTTCCATGTCCTGGCTATTGTAAACAGAGCTGCAATGAACATTGGGGTACATGACTTTTTCTGAATTATCGTGTTCTCAGGGTATAGGACCAGTAGTGGGATTGCTCGGTCGTATGGTAGTTCTATTTTTAGTTTTTTAAGGAACCTTCATAGTGTTCTCCATAGTGGCTGTATCAATTTACATACCCACCAACAGTGTAAGAGGGCTCCCTTTTCTCCACACCCTCTCCAGCATTTATTGTTTGTAGATATTTTAATGATGGCCATTCTGACGGGTGTGAGGTGATACCTCATTGTAATTTTGATTTGTATTTCTCTAAAGATTAGTGATGTTCAGCATCCTTTCATGTGTCTGTTGGTAATCTGTATATCATCTTTGGAGAAACGTCTATTTAGCTCTTCTGCCCATTTTTGGATTGGGTTGGTTATTCCTTTGATATTGAGCTCCATGGGCTGCTTGTATATTTTGGAGGTTGTCAGTTGCTTCGTTTGCAAATATTTTCTCCCATTCTGAGAGTTGTTTTTTTCGTCTTGTTTATGGTTTCCTTTGCTGTGCAAAAGCTTTTAAGTTTCATTAGGTACCATTTTTTTTTTTTAATTTCCTTTTCTCTCCTTCATTTGCAAATATTTTCTCGCATTCTGGGGGTTATCTTTTGGTCTTGTTTATGGTTTCCTTTTCTGTGCAAGTTTTAAAATTTCATTAGGTCCCATTTGTTTATTTTTGCTTTTATTTCCATTTCTCTAGGAGGTGGGTCAAAAAGGATCTTGCTGTGATTTATGTCATAGAGTGCTCTATGTTTTCCTCTAAGAGTTTTAGAGTGTCTGGCCTTACATTTAGGTCTTTAACCCATTCTGAGTTCATTTATCTGTATGGTGGTAGGGAGTGTTCTAATTTCATTCTTTTACATGTAGCTGACCAGTTTTCCCAGCACCACTTATTGAAGAGGCTGGCTTTTCTCGGTTGTATATTCTTCCCTCCTTTATCAAAGATAAGGTGACCATATGTGCATAGGTTTATCTCTGGGCTTTCTATCCTGTTCCATTGATCTATCTTTCTGTTTTTGCGTCAGTACCACACTATCCTGATTACTGTAGCTTTGTAGTATAGTCTGAAGTCACAGAGCCTGATTCCTCCAGCTCCATTTTTCTTTCTCAAAATTGCATTGGCTGTTTGGGGTCTTTTGTGTTTCCATACACACTGTGAAATTTTTTGTTCTAGTTCTGTGAAAAATGCTATTGGTAGTTTGATAGGGATTGCATTGAATCTGTAGATTGCTTTAGGTAGTATAGTCATTTTCACACTATTGATTCTTCCAATCTAGAACATACTATCTCTCTCCATCTGCTTGTATCATATTTAATTTCTTTCATCAGTGTCTTATAGTTTTCTGCATACAGGTATTTTGTCTCCTTAGTTAGGTTTATCCCTAGGTATTTTATTCTTTTTGTTGCAGTGGTAAATGGGAGTGTTTCTTTAATTTCTCTTTCAGATTTTTCATCATTAGTGTATAGGAATGCAAGAGATCTCTGTGCATTAATTTTATATCCTGCTACTTTACCAAATGCATTGATTAGCTCTAGCAGTTTTCTGCTTGCATCTTTAGGATTCTCTATGTATAGTATCATGTCATCTGCAAACAGTGACAGTTTTACTTCTTTTCCAATTTGGATTCCTCTTATTTTTCGTCTCTGACTGCTGTGGCTAAAACTTCCAAAACTGTGTTGAATAAGAGTGGTGAGAGTGATTGACCTTGTCTTGTCCCTGATCTTAGTGGAAATGGTTTCAGTTTTTCAACATTGAAAACAATGTTGGCTGTGGGTTTGTCATATATGGCCTTTATTAGGTTGAGGTAGGTTCCCTCTATGCCCACTTTCTGGAGAGTTTTTTATCATAAATGGGTGTTGAATTTTGTCAAAAGCTTTTTCAGCATCTATTGAGATTACCATATGGTTTTTATCCTTCAGTTTGCTAATATGTTTATCACATTGACTGATTTGTGCATACTGAAGAATCTTTGCATTCCTGGGATAAACCCCACTTATCATGGTGTATGATCCTTTTAATGTGCTGTTAGATTCTGTTTGCTAGCATTTTGTTGAGGAGTTTTGGGTCTATGTTCAAAAGTGATATTGGCCTGTAGTTTTCTTTTTTTGTGACATCTTTGTCTGGTTTTGGTATCAGGACGATAGTGGCCTTGTAGAATGAGTTTGGGAGTGTTCCTCTCTCTGCCATATTTTGGAAGAGTTTGAGACAGACAGGTGTCAGCTCTTCTCTAAGTGTTTGATAGAATTCACCTGTGAAGCCATCTGGTATGGGCTTTCATTTGTTGGAAGTTTTAATCACAGTTTCAATTTCAGTACTTGTGATTGGTCTGTTTATATTTTCTATCTTCCTGGTTCAGTCTCAGAAGGTTGTGCTTTTCTACGTATTTGTCCGTTTCTTCTGGGTTGTCCATTTTTTTGGCATATAGTTGCTTGTAGTGGTCTCTCATGATCCTTTGTATTTCTGCAGTGCCAGTTGTTCTCCATTTTCATTTCTAATTCTGTTGATTTGAGTCTTCTCCCTTTTTTTCTTCATGAGTCTGGCTAATGGTTTATCAATTTTGTTTATCTTCTCAAAGAACCAGCTTTTAGTTTTGTTGACCTTTGCTACCATTTGCTTCATTGCTTTTTAATGTATTTCTGATCTGCTCTTTACGATTTCTTTCCTTCTGCTAACTTTGGGGTTTTTTTTTTTGTTGTTGTTCTTCTTTCTCTAATTGCTTTAGGTATAAGGCTAGGTTGTTTATTTGAGATGTTTGTTTCTTGTAATAGGATTTTATTACTAAAAACTTCCCTCTTAGAACTGCTTTTGCTGCATTCCATAGGTTTTGGGTCATCGTGTTTTCATTGTCATTTGTTTCTAGGTATTTTTTGATTTCCTCTTTGATTTCTTCAGTGATCTCTTGGTTACTTAGTAGTGTATTGTTTAGCATCCATGTGTTTGTATTTTTTACAGTTTTTTTCCTATAATTGATATCTAGTCTCATAGCGTTGTGGTCAGAAAAGATACCTGACAAAATTTCAATTTTCTTAAATTTACCAAGGCTACATTTGGGATCCAAGATACGATCTGTCATGGAGAATGTTCCATGAGCACTTGAGAAGAAAGTGTATTCTGTTGTTTTTGGCTGGAATGTCCTATAAATATCACATTCTTGGTTAATGTGTCATTTAAAGCTTGTGTTTCATTATTTATTTTCATTTTGGCTGATCTGTCCATTGGTGAAAGTGGGATGTTAAAGTCCCCTACTATGATTGTGTTACTGTCGATTTCCCCTTTTATGGCTGTTAGCATTTGCCTTATGTATCGAGGTGCTCCTATGTTGGGTACAAAAATATTTACAATTGTTGTATCTTCTTGATCACTTGATCATTATGTAGTGTCTCTGTCTCTTGTCATATGCTTTATTTTAAAGCCTATTTTGTCTGATATTAGAATTGTTACTCCAGCTTTCTTTCTATTTCCATTTGCATGGAATATCTTTTTCCATCCCCTCGCTTTCAGTCTGTATGTGTCCGTAGGTCTGAAGTGGGTCTCTTGTAGACAGCATATATACGGGTCTTGTTTTTGTATCCATTCAGCCAGTATGTCTTTTGGTTGGAGCATTTAATCCATTACGTTAAGGTAATTATCAATATTCATGTTCCTATTACAACTTTAATTTTTTGGGTTTGTTATTGTAGGTCTTTTCCTTCTCCTGTGTTTCCTGCCTAGAGAAGTTCCTTTAGCATTTGCTGTAAAGCTGGTTTGGTGGTGCTCAATTCCCTTAGCTTTTGCTTGTCTGTAAAGGTTTTAATTTCTCCATCAAATCTGAATGAGATCCTTGCTGGGTAGTGTAATCTTGGTTGTAGGTTTTTCCCTTTCATCACGTTAAATATGTCCTGCCATTCCCTTCTGGCTTGCAGAGTTTCTGCTGGAACATCAACTGTTAACCTAATGGGGATTCCCTTGTATGTTATTTGTTGCTTTTCCGTGGCTGCTTTATTTTCCCCCTGGCTGCTTTTAATATTTTTCTTTGGATTTAATTTTTGATAGTTTGATTAATATGTGTCTTAGCATGTTTCTCCTTGGATTTATCCTGTATGAGACTCTCTATGCTTCCTGGACTTGATTGACTATTTCCTTTCCCACATTAGGGAAGTTTTCAACTATAATCTCTTCAAATATTTTCTCAGACCCTTTCTCTTTCTCCTCTTCTTCTGTGACCCCCTATAATTCGAATGTTGGTGCATTTAATGTTGTCCCAGAGGTCTCCGAGACTGTCCTCAATTCTTTTCAATCTTTTTTCTTTATTCTGCCCTGCGGTAGTTATTTCCACTATTTTATCTTCCAGGTCACTTATCGGCTCTTCTGCATCAGTTATTCTGCTATTGATTCCTTCTAGAGAATTTTAAATTTCATTTATTGTGTTGTTCATCATTGTTTGTTTGCTCTTTAGTTCTTTTAGGTCCTTGTTAAATGTTTCTTGTATCTTCTCCATTCTATTTCCAAGATTTTGGCTCATCTTTACTATTATTACTCTGAATTCTTTTTCAGGTAGACTGCCTATTTCCTCTTCATTTGCTTGGTCTGGTGGGTTTTTACCTTGCACCTTCATCTGCTGCATATTTTTCTGTTTTCTCATTTTACTTAAGTTACTGTGTTTGGGTTCTCCTTTTTGCAGGCTGCAGGTTCATAGTTCCCGCTGTTTTTGGTGTCTTCCCCCAGTGGGTAAGGTTGATTCAGTGGGTTGTGTAGGCTTCCTGGTGGAGGGAACTTATGCCTGTGTTCTGGTGGGTGAGGCTGGATCCTGTTTTTCTGGTGTGCAGGACTGAGTCCAGTGGTGTGTTCTGATATGTCTGTGAATTTATTATGATTTTAGGCAGCCTCTCTGCTAATGGGTGGGGTTGTGTTCCTGTCTTTCTAGCTGTTTGGCATGGGGTGTCCAGCACTGGAGCTTGCTGGTCATTGAGTGGAGCTGGTTCTTAGCATTGAGACAGAGATCTCTGGGAGAGCTCTCGCCGTTTTATATTACATGGGGCCAGGAGGTCTCTGGTGGTCCAATGTCCTGAACTCGGTTCGCCCACCTCTAAGGCTCAGGCCTCGTACCCAGCCAGAGCAGCAAGACCGTGTCAGCCACAGATCTCAGTTGAAAAGGGAGGAAAAAAAATTAGGAAAAAAACTAATAAAGTTATTAAAATAAGAAAATTTAAAAACTATTAAATAAAAAGAAATTTTTAAGAGATCAAACGATTTGTTTGTTTGTCAAATTTGTTTATTGTTACCAATAAACAAATGCTAAAAACTAAACTAAGATAAACATATAAATCAGAAAGTAGTCAGTGGCATACCAACAAACCCCAAGTCTACAGTTGCTCCCAAAGCCCACCGCCTCAGTTTGGGGTGATTTGTTGTCTATTCAGGTATTCCACAGATGCAGGGTACATCAAATTGATTGTGGAGATTTAATCCACTGCTTCTGAGGCTGCACGGAGAAATTTCCCTTTCTCTTCTTTGTTCGCACAGCTCCTGGGGTTCAGCTTTGGATTTGGCCCCGCCTCTGCATGTACATCGCCTGAGGGCATCTGTTCATCCCTCAGCCAGGACCAGGTTAAAGTACCAGCTGATTAGGGGGCTCTGCCTCCCTCAGGCCGGGGGGTGGGAGGGGTATGGAATGTGGGGCGAGCTTTCAGCAGCAGAGGCCAGAGTGTCGTTGCAACAGCCTGAGGTTCGCCGTGTGCTCTCCTGGGGAAGTTGTCCCTGCATCACAGGTCTTTCACCTCTTTGGTTAAGTTTATTCTTAGGTATTTAATTTGTTTTGATGTAATTTTAAATGGGATTTTTTTTTTTTTACTTTCTCTTTGTGATAACTCATTACTGTACAGCAACAAGATTTCTGTATATTAAATCTTGCATCCTACAATTTTACTGAATTCATTTATTAATTCTAATAAGTTTTAGGTGCAGACTTTAGGATTTTCTACATATAGTATCATGTCATCTATAAATAGTGACAGTTTTACTTCTCTCCTTGCAATTTCTTGTCTGATTGCTGTGGCTAGAGCTTCCTATGCTATGTTAAATAGAAGTGGCAAGAGTGGGCATCACTGCTCCCGAATTCAGAGGTAAGGCTTTCAAGCTTTTCACTGTTGAGTATGTTAGCTGTGGGTTTGTCATAAATGGCTTTTATTATGTTGAGAATTTCCCTCTATACCCACTTTGATGAGTTTATCATGAATGGATGTTCTATTTCATCAAATGCTTTTTCTGTATCTATTGAGATGATCATGTGATTTTTATGCTTCCTTTTGTTCATGTGGTATATCACACTGACTTGCAAATTTGAACCATTCTTGGATCCCTAGAATAAATCACACTTGATCAAAGGTGACTGATCCTTTTTATATATTGATGAATTCGGTTTACTAATATTTTCTATTTTTGCATCTTTATTCAGAGATATTCACCTTTAATTTTCTTTTTTTGGTAGAGTCTTTGTCTGGTTTTGGTGTCAGGGTAATGGTGGCCTCGTAGAATGAATTTGGGAATACTTCCTCTTCTTCAAATTTTTTGGAATAGTTTGAGAAAGATAGATATTAGCTTTTCTTTATATGTTTGGTAGAATTCCCCTGTAAAGTCACGTGTTCCTGAACTTTTGGTTGCTAGGTTTTTTGGTTTTTGTTTTTTAACAAATTCAATTTCACTACTAGTGATTGGTGTGAGCTCTGATGGTCTAGACTCAGAGAGTGGTCAGGACTGCTTCTGATGTGCAGCATGTATAAGCAGTGGTAATGGCTGCCCTGACCCTGCTCAGATGCCACTTTGGGTCTGAGCCACCTCTGTGTCTCAGACAAGCCATCGCCCAGTGTGGAGCTGCTTTGTGATGCAAGCTGGGCTGGAACACTCACATGGATCAGACTGTGGCACATACTGGGATGGTCTAAACTGGCCTGCCACTTGAGCAGTTTTCAATCTGCCTGCCCTCTCTACCATGCTTCAGGAGCGAGCATGCATGCAATTCTCAGGAGTGAAGTCCAGGCTTCCCACAGCCCTCCTGGTAATCCCACCAACCCTCAAGCCAGCCAAGGGGGCTTGTCTTCCCTATGTAAGACCCCATGGCTGGAGCTTCCAATAGGTGGCTCGAACTGCTCACTCCCCAGGGTGAGCCTCTGGCCCATATAATCTCCCTTTTCCTCTGAGTCTTCTCCTAGGGGCACAGGTCCTGACCTGATCACTTCTCTTTCTTTTGTACCCGATTCCATGTGGATCTTTCTCACAGCCTTGCTTGTACAGGAGTCTGACAATTTCCTGTTAGTTTTCAGTGAAAATTATTCTACATATAGATGTATTTTTGATGTCTTTGTGGGAGGAGGTGAGTTCCATGCCCTCCTATTCCGCCATCTTGATCTCCCCAAAATGTAATTTATATACAAAAAAAGTATAGGTCTTACATGAAGTTTAATATCTTTTGTCAATTATATCTGCCTATATAACCAAAACCCAAGACACGAAATAGAACATTTCAATTACTCCCAAAATTCCCTGGCCCCCCTTTCAGTTTGATTCACATCTCTACAGCCCGGCAACTACTTTCTGGTTTCTTGTACTTCACGTAAATAGAATCTTACAGTATGTATCTTTGATGTGTTTGGATTCTCTCACTCAAAGTGACATTTCTGAGGTTTATCACCATTATTCCAGGTATCAATAGTTCACTGCTTTTTACTGAAGTAGCATTCCTTTGTGCAAATTTACCCCAATATATCCATTCTCCTGCTGAGGACCTCTTTTTGTTTCTTTTGGATTATGAATAATCCTATGCATACTTGTGTACAAGTTTTTATGTGAACATTTATTCATTTTGTTTTAGTAAATACTTAGGAGACGAATTTCTGGGTCATAGGTAGGTATATGTTAACACATTATTGACTGGGGGATTTTTGAAACCAGCACCTGTGGCCGAAATATGTCTCCAGTCAAAAATGTGTTAACTTTATAAGAACCTGCCAGCTATTTTCCAAAACAGTCGTACCATTTTTCACTAACATAGTTAACTTGAGCAAGCTCCAGTTGCTCAGCATCCTTTCTGAGGTATTTTAAGTCTTTCCAGCTTTAGACATTCAAGTAGATGTACAAGTGTATCTCAGAGCAAAGTTCTATTTCACTAGAGATAAATATTCAGCATCATTTCATGTGCTCATTGGCCATCTGTGTATATTCTTTTGTGAAGGATTTGTTCATGTTTTTGCACTTTCTATTGAGGTTTTTGTCTTAATACTGACTTTTAAGAGTTATTTTTATATCCTTTACACAACTTCTAAACTATTAAATAAAAGTAAAAATCATTACACATAAATTAATCCCAAATTAATAGGGCTTTACACAAAGCATACACTTAAAATTAAAATAGTAGTTACCGGCCATACTGCCCCACCGCTCACAGAATTTTATCAACTCTTAGCTCTTTCTTGTATTATTTTCTTCATATATCTAAATAATATGCATACACTGTTGTTTCTTACCAATTGTAAACACTTCCTATTTTTTGTCTTATTAGGAAAATTAAGGATTTTGTTTCCTTTCACCATAGTCACACACTAAAACTTTCTTTTCCTGTGATAAATATATCACATTTTTATCAAGACAATATTCAGCATTTATATTAGAACTATGTAAGTATTGTTTATGGCACACTCATAAGGTACACTGATTGCTTTTTGTTATAACTTTCTTTTAGAGTTTATAGTTGCCTTATTTTTTTACTTTGTAATTTTCTATGAAACTATCCCCCCAATTTTTAACTACACTATAAAAATTCTTCTCAATAAGGGTAAATATAGCAGGTAATTAATTAAGTGAACTTTTTTTGGGGGGGCCATCTCTCCCCTAGAGAATGACATCCACCTGCTCCACTCTGAGTTACTTTTTCTGAGGCCTGATGCACAGCTCTCATTATAGGATTTTCATTCAACATCACCCATTCTCTCTCATGTTAGCTCTGATATATTCTTTAATTTTTTTGATATATTCTTCATTCTTGGTTTAACCTCTACTTTCAGAGGAGCACACTTTCTAGAAATTTCCTGACAAAGGGTCTGTGAAATGAAATTATTTGAGATGTGTACATTTGAAAATGGATTAAATCTACCTTCACATTTGTGTGTTTGGCTAAGTAGACAATTCCACGTTAGAAGTACTTAACTTTGGAAGTATTAGGGCATTTTCAGTTGTCTTCTATATTACAGTATTGTCATAGAAAATTCTGATGCCATTATGATTACATGCTACAAGTACTTTAGAAAGCTATTTTTCGTTATTCATTAAAGATAGCCACTGAAGGGCTTCCCTGGTGGCGCAGTGGTTGAGAGTCCGCCTGCCGATGCAGGGGACACGGGTTCGTGCCCTGGTCTGGGAAGATCCCACATGCCGCGGAGCGGCTGGGCCCATGAGCCAT
>NW_006781732.1:430029-434611 GCF_000442215.2 Lipotes vexillifer | reverse complement strand
AAAAAAAAAAAAAAAAAAAAAAAAAAAAAGATAGCCACTGAAGCCAAACAAATGTATATACTCTCTGACCCAGAAGTACTAGTTCTACATGGATACCCTACAAAACATGTACATATGTTATAACCAAAAGATATTTGTACATGGATATTCATAGCAGTATTTTTAATAGCCCCAAACTGCAACTTACTCAAATGTATTTTAATAGTTCAACATATAAATAAATTGCACTATATTTATACAATGGAATACTATATAGCAATAAGAATGAACAAACTATAACACAATGATATGGACAAGTCTCACAGTGTTGATCAAAAGATTCCAGACACAAAAATATGCTACATGATTCCATTTTATAAACTGCAAAAGCTGGCAAAATTGATATTTTCTGTTAGAAATCAGGATAGTGTTAGCATTAGCCGAGGGTAGTGACCAGGAGGGAGCACTGGGGGGCTTTTGTGATAATGTTGTTCTTGATCTGGGTGGTGGTTACATGCATGTGCTAAATTTTTGAAAATTAATCAAGCTACACGTTTATGACTTGGGCACTTTCCTGTAAGCTATACTTCCTTAAAATTTCCCTCCAAAGTTGACAGCTTTGACCAAGTAAGATTTTTAATTTTAAGTTTTGTATTTTAGGATAACTGTAGGTTTACAGATAAGATTCATAGATAGCACAGAGTTCCTGTATCCTCTTCACCAAGGTTCCCCTAAAGTTAACTTCTTGTATAATCATATTTTTCAAAACTAAAAGATTAACATTTGTATAACACTATTAACTAAATTACAGACTGCATTCATATGTCATCAGTTTTTCCACTAATATCCTTTTTCCAGGATCTGATTTAGGATATCACACTGCATTTGACAAAGTTTTAAAATATTTGATAAAAGTCTCCTATATAAATTTTTAAAACACAATGTGTTTATAAAAACATAGAAATCACTTTAGTACCCAACATTAACAGAATTGCTAAATTCTACGATGGGACAGGATCCAGCAATTATAATTGAAGAATATCTAATAACATAGTTACATAAAATTTGATAAGTACTATGATCCCAAAGTTATATGGTAAATACAATACTATTAATTTGATAAAATTGGGTTAATACTGTGATCTCAATGCTATTAATGCTATGTTAGCATTATATAGGTGAGCATATAAAAATGCTTTTCTGCAAGTGTATTAAAATGATAGTAGTGGTTATATTTGGGTTATATGATTATGTGAGATTTTTATATTCTCTTTAAGCTTTCCTGAGTGACAACTCCTCTCATTCAGCTCACTAAAGAGTATTCAACCTCAATTTTCTGAAGTGGGAGTGAGCTACCTTTTTCAGTAAAGGGCCAGATGGTAATTATTGTAGATCTTGCAGGTCATATGGTCTCTGTCACAACGATTACTCAACTCTGCATTGTGAAAGCAGCCACAGACAATGGCATAAAGACTCATAAAATTAATGGGCATAGCTTGTTCTAATAAAACTTTATTTACCAAAACAGTCAGCAGGCCAGGTTTGGCCTGCAGGCTGCAATTTCCTAGCCCTGTTCTAAAACATTTCTTTTATTCTTCCAGAATGGTAGTTACTATGTACTGTCCTTGGAAAATTGAGAAAAGTTATTCCAGTCATTTCCTATTGGGCTTAATTCTTTCACTGAATGCTTTGAGAAAGGTTGCTGTATTTTCTAATTTCTTAAAAACAATCAGCTATTTCCTATATAATCAGCATTTTATTTTAAATAACGTGCATTTTAAATGAAATCAATATAATACAGAGAAGGGACAAGAAGAGGACGAGATGAGTATGGATGTGAAGGTTGTACAGAAAATGATATTCAGAAGTGAGGAAGAACACTGGGTAGGGAAAAGTATGGACA
Source organism: Lipotes vexillifer (assembly GCF_000442215.2). Classification (NCBI taxonomy): domain Eukaryota; kingdom Metazoa; phylum Chordata; class Mammalia; order Artiodactyla; family Lipotidae; genus Lipotes; species Lipotes vexillifer. Next base: position 432,729 of record NW_006781732.1, on the reverse strand, counting down.
TATTCCAGAGATATTAAGAAAGTTTGACAAATTGGTGACTCATTGATTGTGAAGGGAATGGAATTTCTTCATTGATTCTGACTTATGTATTTGGTAGATGGTGCGAGCATCTACTCTAAATGAGAAATATGGACACAGAGGAATAGATAATGAGTACAAGCTGAGGGATTTCTCTAAGTGCTTGTTTTAGAGAGATTCTGTAGTGATGGTATTGTCTAAGTGTTCTCTGATAACATCCATTACTTGGGTCTGAGGAGTTGATAGATGGCTGTGAGCCAGGACCCTTTATATCTCATATTAGATGACTGCTTTAAAGACTTTTGAACGAGTATGAGATCAGGCTAACTAACTATAACATACATATCTTTGGGAAATGTAAAGCAGAGTCATTTTAGTATTTACCAAGATAAGAACAAAGCATCCCACCAATTTTTATGTCCTTGTAATAGCACCTTTATAAAATTCTCTATCATTCCTTCTGTCAGGTGAAAAGAAAAGTTGGAGAAGAGAAGAATTACTTTTAACTGGAAAGTCTTATGTCCATATAAATGACATTTCACATTTATATATCTTAAAGATTTTATGATTAAGCTAGATGTATACAATAGACATGTATAAATTCACTATATAATCTCCAAAAGTATAGAACAATCTCCATGGCAATGGAAAAATACATCAATAAGAGAACTAACCAAAACAAGCCAAAAAAAAAAAAAATTATGGCCATGAAAAAATTCACCAAAATAAATCAGCTTTGTCTTCAACATTCTCTTTCAAAGGCATCTTGGATCCAGTCGTCACAGATCCTTCATCATGCCTTTAACATCTGCCCCTCCAGTAGGTCTGTGTCTTTATTCCTGTCTTACCCCTAGGTTCTTCGTGACATTTTTTTCCCTTAAATTCCATATATATGTGTTAGCATACGGTATTTGTCTTTTTCTTTCTGACTTACTTCACTCTGTATGACAGACTCTAGGTCTATCCACCTCATTACAAATAGCTCAATTTCGTTTCTTTTTATGGCTGAGTAATATTCCATTGTATATATGTGCCACATCTTCTTTATCCATTCATCTGATGATGGGCACTTAGGTTGTGGACTTGAGGATATGGGGAGGGGGAAAGGTGAGCTGTGAAAGGGCAAGAGAGAGGCATGGACATATATACACTAACAAACGTAAGGTAGATAGCTAGTGGGAAGCAGCCGCATGGCACAGGGATATTGGCTAGGTGCTTTGTGACCACCTGGAGGGGTGGGATAGGGAGGGTGGGAGGGAGGGAGACGCAAGAGGGAAGAGATATGGGAACATATGTATATGTATAACTGATTCACTTTGTTATAAAGCAGAAACTAACACACCATTGTAAAGCAATTATACCCCAATAAAGATGTTAAAAAAAACCCAAAAACATCTGCCCCTCATCCCCATTCCCATAGCCCCTGTAACCAGCACAGGCTCGCATTTCTTTTCTCTTATTACACTCACTCTTCATGCCTCTAGGCTCTCCTTACTCTTAATCCACCTTCTATACTGCTGCCAGGATTCATGTTTAAGCTCTTATGAATGATGTTAACTCCCTAACTACAAAAGCTCATCTCCTGCTGCTGCGGCCAAATTAGATCACTTGCAATTCCCAGAACCCTCCCTCATTCTTCAATATCTGGCAACACTCCATTTCTTAATGCTATTCATTCTTACCCATTGATCTCCTTCTCCCTTTGTCATTATCCGTGCCTGTCAAAATTTTTTGCAACCCTTAAGACTTGTCTCAAAACTCTAAGTTTGTTCTTTATTGAAGCCTTTGTAACTGTGTTGTCTCATTGTAACTTGGATCACTGATGAAACTGGAGAGCAGGCCTGGACAACATAGGAGCTGCACACATTCCCTTGACTAGAAGTGGATTCCTCTACCTTGGGAAAACTTTTGTTGGGACATAAGAGACATCAGTCAAATACACACAGAAGAACAATGATATGGCCCACGTCAAAGCTAATTTCCCTATGTCCTTTCCCTAGACCAGGGGTCCCCAACCCCTGGGCTGTGGGCAGGTTGGTATCAGTCCGTGGCCTGTTAGGAACCGGGCCTCACAGCAGAAGGTGAGTGGCAGGTGGGAAAGTGCAAAGCTTCATCTGCCACTCCCCATCGCTCGCATTACCGCCTGAACCATTCCCCCCACACCTCCGTGGAAAAATTGTCTTCCATGAAACCGGTCCCTGGTGCCAAAAAGGTTGGGGACCACTGCCCTATAGTTGTCTGTCTGACTTTTGTTAGATTGTGAGCTCTACGAGAACCCAGACTTTGCTTTAAACCTCTTGGTATCCCTTGAAGAGCCTATGGCAGTGCCTTTCTCATTATCCACACTACACTGAATCAATTTCAGTGTGCCTGGACAGTTAGCCACATGTAATTCACATAGTGCTGACACTGGCATAACTGCTTCTTCTGGGTCACTGGACATCATACACATTGTTTTCTAACTGTCCTTTCCTACTTCTAACCAGCATCCCTGGGCTGTACTACTATAGGCCACAGAAGGACTGAGGTCAATGTTGTACATGGCAAAGGTTAATTAGTGGGAAATTTTTCACCTACATTTCTTCACAATTAGCTGGCAAAATGAGATACCTGTGTGCAAAATGAACATAGGCAGGAGCACCGACTACTGACCAGAACAATATAGTAATGGAGAAAGACACA
>NW_006781732.1:403860-430019 GCF_000442215.2 Lipotes vexillifer | reverse complement strand
CAGGAATGTGATGATTAATATTTTTTTACTTCTTTTTTTTCTTTTTTTTTTACTTTACATTTTTTATTTAGCTAATGAAGCCATGTCCCACAGAGGCTAGAAAGATAGAGAGGCTAGTCTATTTATTATTATGCTTTCTTTGTGAACAAAAACAAAACAAACCTGGAAATAACAAATTGGAAAGAAATGCTTTAATCAAGTAGAAATACAATGTAGAAAAACAGACTGTGTCACTATAGCCCAATCACTATACTTCTTTATGCCTTTGGCTAAAAATACCATATGATAACACTGCTCAGGGCATCTTTATTACATGATCATAGCTTTCCTCCCCAGATGGTTTTTAAGTATCTATAGCACCTGAATATCCACCTGAAGACAAATGAATTATCTATTTGGTCCTAATACTAGACAGAAGACATAGAAAGCAATAATGGCTAAATATGTAGTTATTGAAAATGCCTGTCCATAGCAGAGAATGAGCTCTCTTTAAATGTTTTATTTCCTCTCTTCCATGCCAACACAGAGAATTTTTAGTTTTATCGAGGACTGAGCCTCACCTCATTATAGAGAATTGTCTACTTTGTTGTACTACTCTTCACAAAAATCAAAATGAAGAGGATTTTAGGAATTCTGAGAAGATGTTAAGACTCAGAATTTTAGAGGTAGAAGGAATCCCAGGTATGACCTTATCATGTTTGTGGCACTGAGGCCAGCACTGTTTCCAATTAAGCTTTCTGCAGAGAGGGAACTTTCTATCTTAGCTTTAGGACCATTATTTAAATAACTCAAGTAAAAATAAAGGGCTTCTAATTTAAAAGGACTTCCAAGGGACTCATTTTTCTGTACAGATATATCAATTTTTTAAAGTCTTGGCCTCTGATATTCCTCTTATAAATCTAAGATTTTATGTCTTTCTTGCACGTGATCACCTTACAGTTCACAGGAATAGAAGCCAACACATAGCAAACCTATAACACATAGTATCTGGATGCATCTTCTAAATGTTATTCTAATTCTACTGCAGGTCAAAATGAAAGCTATCACAGCTAGAAAGATTTTTCTGAGAAATTTATGAGTAGTTCCTAATTATGCCAGTCAAGCCTATTGACTTGGGGGTGGGGGGAAGAGGCCTTACCACCATTCGGGTTCCTGACAGTATAAGTTTGAACCAAAAGAATTTTTAGTTGCAAGCAATTTCCCCACAAAATTACATATTTCATGCCCTCCTCTTTATCTCAGCACAAATACCTTCCCTGGCGTAGAGATCACCCAAGGAAACTCCTGGATGTCAAAGCAGTCCCACAGTGGTTTCCTAGATGATAACTGAATCCTCCAATGAAAATTCAGGGATGCTCTTTCTTAGAAACATTCACAGTCAGCTGACAGAATGCCAATGTTTTGCCAAAGTTTTGAATATATTTGAAGATTTCCACAATGCACAAAGAGTATACAAGGGGAAGATCACTTAAAGTCAAATTTTTATAATAGGAATATACATAACCTTCAATTCTCTTCTTAAAAAATAGTTTGTTGGGGCTTCCCTGGTAGCGCAGTGGTTGAGAGTTCGCCTGCCGATGCAGGGGACACGTGTTCGTGCCCCGGTCTGGGAAGATCCCACCTGGCGCAGAGTGGCTGGGCCTGTGAGCCATGGCCACTGAGGCTGCGCGTCCGGAGCCTGTGCTCCGCAACGGGAGAGGCCACAACAGTGAGAGGCCCACGTACCGCAAAAAAATAATAAAATAAAGTAAAAATAAAAAATAGTTTGTTCCATGTGTACTAACTTTTTAGGTTTTCAAAATACTTTCCCAATTCAGTTTTATATGATTCATACACTAAGTTAAGATAAGCCTGTTTTATTATCTCCATGTCTAGATGAGGAACTTAGGTTCAGAGAGATGAAATGACTTGCTAAAGGTCATGGCAGAAATGGAACTAAATAGCTTTCTAATTCTGCTTTTTTTTTTTTTTTCAAAGTCATTCGTTTGTTCTTTTTTTTTTTGGCTGCGTTGGGTCTTTGTTGCTGCATGGGCTTTCTCTAGCTGTGGTGAGTGGGGGCTACTCTCCATTGTGGTGCACAGGCTTCTCACTGTGGTGGCTTCTCTTGTTGTGGAGCATGGGTTCCAGTAGTTGTGGTGTGTGGGCTCAGTAGTTGTGGTTCACAGGCTCTAGAGTGCAGGCTCAGTAGTTGTGGCGCACAGGCTCAGTAGTTGTGGCTCACAGGCTCTAGAGCACAGGCTCGGTAGTTGTGGCACATGGACTTAGTTGCTCCACAGCATGTGGGATCTTCCCAGACCAGGGCTCGAACCTGTGTCCCCTGCATTGGCAGGCAGACTCTCAACCACTGTGCCACCAGGGAGGCCCCTAATACTGCTGTCTCTTAAAACACATTGAAAGAACATACAGAGAAGACAAACGTATTTGATAATTTATAGGATCAGAGGATAAATCAAACATATCTGTTATTGATGAACTCTGTTAATTCCACACCTATTAGACATTTTCCAATGGTATTAGCATTACTAGCATTACTGTTAATATTATTACCCACATTGCCAAACATGTTCATAAGTCTCCAGCCTGTAAGTCCTTATCACACTGAATGGCTCATATGACTACTCAGCTTGCCCATCAATCAGTAACATTCAGCTTCTCTTTCACCCACACCCACCACATTCGATCATTCACAAGACCCTGCCAATTCTCTCTTTTCAATAGCTCTTATCTATGTTCTGGTCTTCATACTGACACACAGACCTAGCTCAGTCCTTCATTATTTTTCACCAGGAATAGTATAACAGACCCTTAACTGCTCCCCTCAGCCTCTAGTTTTACCCTCTCCCAATAAATACCCTTGAAACTCCCGCCGGAATGATCTTTCTGAGCTCTGACCTACTCCCCGCCAAAACAAACACTGTAACACTCAATCACCTTTGATTACGTTCAGGACAAAGTACAAAGTGTTGAGTACGAACAAAACAAGTCTTTCGTATCTTGATGCACCTAACTTTCCATCCTTCTCTCTGAAGATTTATTTTTTCTGTACAGTGCAGGAATAGGTGATTTCTAAGATTTCCTTCCAGTCCTAACATTCTGTGATTTGCTAAAGGAAATGGCATTTCAGATGCAACAAAAAAGAAACCCTGTTTCTGAACTTTCAGAAATATCTTTATGTTAGGGTAGAGTAACAACCTTTAAATACAAATCAGGGAATTGTTACCAGTCAAGAGAGGAGGCAGGCTATTGGCCCAAGTGGAGTGAACAAATCCAAAGAGGATCTGATTTATCCTCCAAGCTGCAAGCCCTAAATCGGCATTAATATGATTTCCTACCAAGGAGCCCTGCATATTCAGGGCCATGAGGCTGGTTCTCTAAGGGGCTGAATTGAGAGGTGAAGCTATTACTTGCATTAATAATTAATTAGTTGTGGTAGAAAAAAGAAGAATGTGAAACAGTACATCTGCAGAAAGTAGCTTGAGAAGGCTATTCACTGATGGGGCCAGCCATCGAAAAAGAAGACTTCCTCACTCTCCCCTCCCATCCATCCTTCGCATAGCAGCTTGAAGAACCTTTTTCTCAAATGCCATTTTCCTCACGATAACCTGCAGTGGGTCTGAATTAGATGCATTTTAATAGTGACTTAATGAGATCTATTTCATGGCTAATGTGATTGGCCAGACAAAAACTGATTATTATTTTAGATTAATCAGCTTTTCAGTAGATTCTGTGACCACATGTAGACACAGTAGGCTAGCATAACTGATCAAACTGGAACCCCATTTAAACTATAGACTGATTCTCTTCTTCCTTGGCTTCTCTAGGTCTTTCCTTTCAAAGGCAGCCTTGGGCCCTTAGCCCCTCAGGCACACTGCCAGACTGAAGTAGGCATTGTTACCAAGCTCTGAGAACTCTGGGAATCTCTGCATTTTATGCTCAGAGAAATCCAGCAACATTTTCCCAAGCTTATGTATCATTCAGAGAGAAAACAAAGAGGAATAGACTACAATTCAAGTTTGTGAAAAAAAGGTCATTCAAAATAGCCAAACCTTACTTGGATGGGAAATCATAGACTCTGTTTGCATGAGGCAAGAGAAGGAAATGTAGATATTTTGGAATAAATAAGTTACTGAGAAAATTGTTAAACATTAAAAAAAAATCAACCTATTGGATTCAGAGAGTACACACGAGCTGCATTTACTACTTCGCTCAAGAGGAAGACAGAGCTGTAAGTTCCAGATTTGGGGTTTTCCGCCATTACTATGAAGAGACAATTTAGGCAACTTTGACTATTGGTAAACATCAGTTGCTGTTAGTTTTATTTAAAATGCTTCTTTCAAAGATCATTTACAACTAAAAATTTAAACACAGCTTGATATTAAAGTGCAATACTTATGTCAGAACATGTTTTACTTGACCAGGACAAAGCAATTAAAGTAGTGAAATAAATTCTAGAAAACAGACTTAAAACTCATTGTTCTCTGAATTTTAGTGCTTAAACCTCACCATGAGTTAAGAGCATTATCTTTGTCACAGAAAAAGCCTGATCGAGACACACACACTGAATTATAAACATGAGCAGTGAGCAATGGTTACTCATTTAAAATCCCTTATAGATTTAGGGTTAGTACGAGAAGATATGCTTACTATAAAAAGTTACTTCTTTTTCATAGCACATTTTCTGACATGGGATAGCTGACAGAAAGAGATGTTTTTAGATGGTATTTATGGTTGAACTTTAGGGATTTGGTCTATATCTTTTGAGCCAAGAAAATCAGTTTTCTTAGTTTCAAAAAGTTGGAGACTCCTTCATATGTTAGCTTTACTTTTCCTCTGGATTTTCAATTACTTATGACTAGCGTTCCAAATTCTGATGTGATAACTGATCTGCATTTTAATTTTCCCAATTAAAGTAAATGGCAATTTCTAAAAACCTTTTTAGATTCTGTTCACAAAGGGGTGAGGACTGGATATAGAATAAGTGAGAAACTTAAGATCTAAAACATGGAAAAATAATTCCATAAAATGAGATAAGTCTAATCTGAATCAGTATATTAGATAAATGTCACTAGTTGACAATGATAATAGATTAATTTAGGTATTGCCTTTTTAAACATATTTACTGAGATAATTCACACCACCAAATTTACCCCTTTAAAGTGCAATTCAGTGGTTTTTACTATATTCACAAAGTTGTGCAACCATTACCAAAACCTAAGTTTAGAACATTTTCACCAACACAAAAGGAAATCCTGTACACATTAGCAGTCACTCAAGTATTTCCTGCCAAAACATCTTGCAAAGACTCAAAGTGTATAATTATTTTCTTAATGCATGTCATTCAAATAAATAGCTGAGCCTACTGGCTTAGTAATTTTTTTTTTTTTTTTTTTGCGCGGTACGCGGGCCTCTCACTGCTGTGGCCTCTCCCGTTGTGGAGCACAGGCTCCGGACGCGCAGGCTCAGCGGCCACGGCTCACGGGCCCAGCCGCTCCGCGGCACGTGGGATCTTCCCAGACCGGGGCACGAACCCGTGTCGCCTGCTTCGGCAGGCGGACTCTCGACCACTGCGCCACCAGGGAAGCCCGGCTTAGTAATTTTTTAAGTAATCTGGCCAGCTTAGGAGAAAAGTCATAATACTGGCTAACATTATCTGTGAACTTTTGTCAGATTTTTTTTAATGAATAAACAGAAAAAAAATCCTTAATTATATTTAGGGATGTTTGAAAAAATTGAGAATGTGGTAGAAGACTCTCCTTGCACTCAGCAACAGGAAGAACCACCAACCAAATGTAAAATACTGAAAACAACTCAAATGTTCCTTCATCTCCACCTGAGTGTTATGGAGGTTTTTTTGTTCATCTGACCAAAGAACTGGGAAAAATCAATATGATTTTCTGCATAGGCATGATATTGAAAACGTCATAAAACAAAAGCAGCCACTGTTAAGGACTAAATTGTGTCCTGAAGAATTCATATGCTGAAGCCCTAATCCCCAATGCGGCTGTATTTGGACATAGGACCTTTATAGAAATAATTAAGGTTAAATGAGGTCATAAGAGTGGGGCTGTAATCCAATGTAACTTGGGCCCATATGAGAAGAGGAAGAGATATTGGGGATGCGTTCACACAGAGAAAAGTCCATGTGAGGATGCAACGAGGAGGTGGCCGTCCACAAACCAAGGAGAGAGGCCTCAAGAGAAAGCAAACCTGCCAACACCTTGGTCTTGGATTTCCAGCCTCCAGAACTGTGAGAAATTTCTGTCGTCTAAACCACCTATTGGTGGTATTTTCTTATGGCAGCCCTAACAAACTAATACAGCTGTAGAAACAAAACATTTGAGTTTTGAATATGGTGTCTTTAACATGGACATAGCGTGGTTCTTTAGAGATTACCTTAGTCTTACAGAGGTTCTAAAAGTGAAATAGTGGCAATTCTAAGGACATGCAAGCTATGTCAAATAATATTTAACTGAGTTTTTACTAGGTAATGTAACAGAGTAGATACCAAGGATAACTGGGAATATAAAACAAATTAAATGAACTTGCTAGTTATGCAACCCATTAAACTGAGGGTTATTTTCCTCAATTTACAATTTTATTCATTTAATAGATATTTATTGAGAGCCTCCTATGTGTTTAGATACTATGCTAGTTGGTAGAGATACAGAAATGAACACACAGCCAATTCAGTAATTAATTCTGCCAAATATATAATATAGTGAGGGAAATAGAAAATAAACAAGCACATAAGTTACAATTAAAATTTGTGCTGAGGTCATAAAACAAATGAAGGTGCTAATATAAGTATGATATCAAGGACTATTTTTTTTTAGATGTTGGGGGTAGGAGTTTATTAATTAATTTATTTCTTTTTGCTGTGTTGGGTCTTGGTTTCTGTGCGAGGGCTTTCTCTAGTTGTGGCAAGCAGGGGCCACTCTTCATCACAGTGCACAGGCCTCTCACTGTTACGGCCTCTCTTGTTGCGGAGCACAGGCTCCAGACACACGCAGGCTCAGTAGCTGTGGCTCACGGGTCTAGTTGCTCTGTGGCATGACCAGATCAGTTATCACATCAGACCAGGGTTCGAACCTGTGTCCCCTGCATTAGCAGGCAGATTATCAACCACTGTGCCACCAGGGAAGCGCTCAAGGACTATTTTTAAATGTAGGGTTCAAGGAATCCTTTGACAAATCACAGGTGGCAGATGGGTATAATATAATCTTGCCAAGAATGGAGTGAATGCCACAAACAGACCCTTCACCTTGACAGTCTTCTAGCATATGTAGTGTTTGTTCTGCACTGGAAGAATCAATACAAATTTCTGTACTAGGAAAGCACCAGTAACATCACTACTGTACCATAGCAATTGGTGGTTAGTAGTAACTTCTTTGGATAATGGAACAGACCAAAAAAAAAATGGGTGGGAGAATTAATAGGCCTCATCAATCGTGCATTTATTAGGGAGTTAATGTTTTAATATAACTTGTATTCAAATAGTAATTATTCATGTGTAATTCAGCGAGTAACTGGATTCTAAAACACACACATACACATATTAAAGCTTTTACCGGAAAAGAATCAAGGAAGAATTTTAGTCCTCGGAACTGTTTATTACACAGCATAATTCCTCTCCTCTCAAACTCTTTTTTTGTATACCAAGTATTATGCTGAGTAAAGTAATAAAACTTTAATAAAAGTGTTGATATATAGAAATTATAAAATGTAAGTATAGAGAATGACTAATATTAAAAAAAAAGAATGGAGTGAAAAGTGTTCCAGTTGCAATGAAGGTACCAAAATGGGACAGTGTTTGAGCATGCTCTAGATATGCATTTGAGCATGGTTACAGCACTGTTATATCCCCCAAAGAATAGGAAAATGAAACACATATATACTCTCACATGGTAGGAAACCTGTAGGGAGGAGACTCTCTCAGCTTGTACAGAGTAGTATGAGTTGGCATACTACTGGGGGTTATGACCAACTAGATGTAGAATCCAGGGGGTCATCTCTTGGGTAGTCTCAGACAGCTGCCATTGGAGGTATGGGCATTTCAAAAAGGCATGTCAAAAGCCAGCTTAAAGAGGGATGGGCTAAATCTAGGATCTATAGTGATAGTGATAATAATGAATTATAACCCATAGAATTCATGAGTCCACACTGATAAAAAATATAAGTGAATACAGAAATGGAGACAGAAAAAGCTCTTCCTTATAGTACAATGTGAACAACTAGTAAATGTAAAAGGAACAATGGGATTACAAAATGAACATCTGGCAACAATTATAGTAATAATTCAAGCATAAAATAGCAATAAATGTTCAAATTACTGGCTAAAATTTTAATAAAAAGTGAGATTTTATATGGTCTGGAAGTATCTACCCATAAAATACTGAAAGCTAACTCTACAGTGGAGAAAACTGGCATCCTCCATCTTAATGATGTGACTAATCAAATGATAAAAGTTAACACCACCAATAATAAGACAAATAGATATTTGCCACTTTATTTGCAATAAGAAGAAACTTTATGACAGAGACCCTGGCCAAATATGCATAACCTAAATCTAAGAATAAGAAAACAGTGGGAAAATCCAATCTGAGAGACATATTACAAAATGAGTGGCCTGTACTCCTTAAAAGTATCAAGGTGATCAAACTCAAGGGAAGGTTGAGAAATAAGCTGTTCTAGATTTAAAGAAACAAAAAAGCCATAACAACGGGATGAAACTCATGATCTTAGAATCCTTTTCCTATAAATGATACCATTGGGACAGATGGTAAAAGTTGAATAAGGTCTCTGGACAACTAATATACAAGAGTTCTTTGTACTAGACTTAAAACCTTACTGCAAGTTTGACATTTTTCAAGAGAAAAAGTAAAAGAAACAATGACACCAACAGTGTGTTTCTGGCTGAGTCTTCAGATAGTTCTGAAGCAAAAATTGGAACTGTGCTAAAGTATTTCTTTAAAAAGCCAATGTGGATAGACCATGAGTACAGGGGAAAGTTGGAGACTCACAGTTTGTCCAGGGCTTTGTAAACCAAGATAAGGCATATGAAATTTTAAGATCGCTAACAAACCATTGAAAGTTTGTAAGCTAGGGTATGATAAAGGCTATTGGGCACTAATGCAAGGAATACAGCATGGGAAAGTGGAGAGAACGAGATCAAGGAGACCAGGTAGTCTTTGCAGTTGTCAGTGTGAGAGGCAACAGCAGCCTCTATTAAACAGATGCAACGCAGATTGAGATTTTAAAGGTATAAGAGTATTATGCTTAGTGAAATAAGTCAGAAAGAGAAAGACAAATACTGTGTTATCACTCACATGTAAAATCTAAAAAATGAAACAAATGAACGAATATAACAAATGAGAAACAGACACACAGATATAGAGAAACTAGTGGTTACTAGCTGAGGGAGGAGCAAGATGGGAGTAGGGGATTAAGAGGTATAAAATATTATGTATAAAAAAGACATAAGGATATAATGTACAGCACAGGGAATACAATCAATATTTTATAAGTACTTTACATGTAATATAATCTGTAAAAATATTAAGTCACTATGCTGTACACCTCAAACTAATATATTATAAATCACCTATACTTCAGTTTAAAAACTGCCAAATATAAATTCTAGAATGGAAAAGTTCAATATCTGAAATATTAAAAAGACAATTGGGCAAGTTTTAAAAGTGCATTAATGACAGTACCTTGAGTACAAAGCCACAGAATTTGTCAAATTTGAAGAAAAGCAACAGCAAAGAAAGACAGTCTATGAACTGTACACAAAATATTAAGCAGTGTAACACATGTCATTGCAAACTCAGAAGAGAAAAAAGGCTAGAAAAATTACTGGAAGAAATAATGGCTGAAAATTCACAATTTGGTAAAAATCCAACTACTTTCTGATGCAAGACATTCGCTGAAATTTAACCAAGATAAATACAAAGAAAACCATACCTAAGCACACTGCAGTCAAACTGATAAAAACCAAAGTAAAAGACAAAAACTTGAAGACAATCAGAGGGAAAAAAGACATTCAGGGAACAACAGTATAAATTATGTCTCAATCATCATTCATAATAAAGGATATCAAAGGAAAAAGAAAGGACATATCTAAATGCTACAAGTAAAAGGGTATTTATATTTTTGAGTTAGTAGTTTCTTTTTTTCTGGATATACGCCCAGGAGTGGAATTGCTCCATCATACGGTAGTTCTATTTTTAGTTTCTTGAGGAACCTCCATACTGTTTTCCATAGTGGCTGCACCAATCTGCAATCCCACCAACAGTCTACAAGGGTTCCCTTTTCTCTACATCCTCACCAACATTTGTTATTTGTAGACTTTTTGATGATAGCCACCCTGACAGGTATGAGGTGATATTTCATTGTAGTTTTAATTTGCATTTCTCTAATAATTAGAGATGTTGAACATCTTTTCATGTACCTGTTAGCCATCTGTTTGTCTTCTTTGGAAAAATGTCTATTCAAGGCTTCTGCCCATTTTTTATTGGGTTATTTTGTTTTGTTTTTGATATTGAATTGTATGAACTGTTTGTATTTTTTGGACATTAACACCTTGTCAGTCGCATCATTTTCAAATATTCTCTCCCATTCCATAGGTTGTCTTTTCATTTTGTTGGTGGTTTCCTTTGTTGTGCAAAAACTTAAGTTTAATTAGGTCCAATTTTTTAATTTAATAATTATTAATAATTTATTTTTTATTTTTATTTTTTTATCAGAGTATAGTTGCTTTACAATGCTGTGTTAGTTTCTACTGTACAGCAAAGTGAATCAGCTATACATATACACATATCCCCTCTTTTTTGGATTTTCTTCCCATTTAAGTCACCACAGAGCATTCAATAGAGTTCCCTGTGCTATACAGCAGGTTTTCATTAGTTACCTTTTTTTTTTCTCTTTTTTGCGGTACATGGGCCTCTCACTGTTGTGGCCTCTCCCATTGTGGAGCACAGGCTCTGGACACGCAGGCTCAGCGGCCATGGTTCACAGGTCCAGCCGCTCTACAGCATGTGGGATCTTCCCAGACCGAGGCACAAACCCGTGTCCCCTGCATCAGCAGGTGGACTCTCAACCACTGCGCCACCAGGGAAGCCCTAGTTACCTATTTTATACATAGTATCAATAGTGTATATATGTCAATCCCCATCTCCCAATTCACACACCACCCCCCCCCCCCCCCCGCCAGAGGTCCTATTTTTGCTTTTATTTCTTTTGCCTTAGGATACAGATTGAAGAAAGCATGCTACAATTTATGTCAAAGAGTGTTGTGCCTATGTTCTCTTCTAGGAATTTTACGGTTTCAGGTCTTACATTTAGGTTTCTAAACCACTTTGAGTTTTGTTTTTTTTTTAATATGGTGTGAGAGAATGCTCTAATTTTTTTTTTATTTTACATGTGGCTGTCCAGTTTTCCCAGCACCACTTGAAGAGACTGTCTTTTCTCCTTTGTACATTCTTGCCTCCTTTGTTGTAGATTAATTGACCATAAGTGCACGGGTTTATTTCTGGGCTCTCTATTCTGTTCCATTTGTCTATGTGTCTGCTTTTGTGCCAGTATCACACTGTTTTGATTGCTGTAGCTTTGTAATAGTGTCTGAAGTCTGGAAGAGCCACACCTCCAGCTTTGTTCTCTTTTCTCAGGATTGCTTTGGCAATTCAGGTCTTTGTGTTTCCATATAAATTTTAGGATTATTTGTTCTAGCTCTATAAAAAATGTCCTGGGTATTTTGATAGGGATTGTATTAAATCTACAGATTGATTTGAGTGGTACAGCCCTTTTTAACAATACTAATCTTCCAATCCAAGAACATGGGATATCTTTCCATTTCTTTGAAGTATCTTCAATTTCCTTCAATGTTTTGTAGTTTTCAGAGTATAGATCTTTCCCCTCCTTGTTTAAGTTTATTCCTAGGCATTTTATTTTCTTGATACAATTTTAAATGGATTTTTTACTTTCTCTTTCTGATATTTCATTATTAGTGTACAGAAATGCAACAAGTTTCTGTATGTTAATCTTGTATTCTGCAGCCTTGCTGAATTCATTTATTAGTTCTAATAGTTTTTGGGTGGAGACTTTAGGGTTCTCTCTATATAGTATCATGTCATCTGCAAATAGTAACAGTTTTACATGTACCCTAATGTTCATAGCAGCGCTATTTACAATAGCCAAGACATGAAAGCAACCTAAGTGCCCATCAACAGATAACTGGATTAAGATGTGGTATATATACAGTGAAATATTACTCAGCCATAAAAAATGATATCCTGCCATTTGCAGCAATGTGGGTGGACCTAGAGAATATTATGCTTAGAGAAATAAGTCAGACAAAGACAAATACTATATGATATTACTTATATGTGGAATCTAAAAAATACAGAAGTATATACAATACAGAAACAGCCTCATGGACATAGAAAACAAACTTGTGGTTACCAAAGGGAAGAGGGACAAATCAGAGGTATGTAATTATTAGAAACTACTATCTATAAAATAGGTAAGCAACAAGGATTTACTGTATAGCACAAGGAAATATACCCATTATCTTGTAATGAACTATAATGAAATATTATCTGCGAAAGTATCGAGATTGAATAACTATACTGTACATGAAACTAACACAATACTGTAAATCAACTGTATTTCAATAAAAAACACTAAAATGGTGTTAATCCATAATTGTATACATAGAAAAAAGTATCATCCAAAAATGTTTGAGACTAAAGACACTTTCAGATAAGCAATAGCTGAAAAAAATACCGCCAGCAGACCTGCACTAAAAAGTACTTTAACCATCCTTGAAACTGATACCAGATTTAAAGAAGAGTTAAGTAATTGGAAAAGGTACAAGGTATCCATGTGTTGGGAAACTCAAAATAATCAGAGGTCAATTCTCCCCAAATTAATCTATAGATTCAACACCACCACCATCCCCAAAAAATCCAGAAGCTTTATAGAAATTGACAAGTTGCTTCTAAAATTTTGTTAGAATGAAATTCAGGTAAAATAACCTGGAATTCTTGAAAAAGAAGAGTTGGAGGACTTATACAGCTTGAAGACTTACTATCAAACTGCAGTAACCAAGACAATGTGTTAGTGATGCCCAGAGAGAGAGGAAAATTAAAAAAAATCACTGAATCAGAATAGAGGTTACAAAACTAGAACCAGCCATGTACATGCAAATATTTTAATAAAGTTGCCAAGGTAATTCAATGGAGAAAGGAAAGCCTTTTCAGTAAGTAGTGCTGGATCCTCTGGGTATCTGTATAGCAAAAGATTAAAAAAAAAAAAAAAAAAAAAAAACCCTCAAACCCTACCTCACGCCATATACACAAACTGATTCAAAATGGACTACAGACCACAGTCAGGGTGTTAACAATGGAGAGGATGTGCACAGCCAGAGAATAAGCTCTGATGGATATTTTTTTCCTTAAGTAATATCCTGAGGTATTCTAGGAGTCATCTTGGGTTCTTGACTTTCTTAACCTCCACTCTAACCTTTCATATTAAGTCAATAGACAGTAATGCCAAAAACCTGTTGGAATAGAGAAGGGACATTTTTAAATCAACATCACTGACTCCTTGATCAGAAATTTACCTGGCTTCCTTAGACTTCTTCTTGGGGCTATTAATAGGTGTACTTCATGACACTGGTTGTTTACGCTCAGGATGTCCACCAATCTGACTAAAATATTTTGAATTATTTGGCCTACCATTTTTCTAACCTAAGAAAATATAAAACAAAGTGTCTGAGGAAAAACCCTCATAAAGATAAGATGTGATATTATGTAGATATTTACATACCAACCCAATAACAATGATCTTTTTTTATAGTAAGATTTTAAACAACATTCTGGCTTTCTACTAAAGATTCCCTTAGAGACTGCCAGATTCTCAAAGGAACAAAAATAGAAATAAAAACATATGTAAACCTTCATGGACATTTTTCCACTCCCTGGGGAAAGAATAAATGTTATAATGATAAAAAAGAATTGCTGTAGCTTCATATTCAATAATAATAATAACAACTGCAACAACACCTTTAAAGACAGAAATTAAGTTCTATTAATCTCACCTGGAAAAAGGAGAATGCCATTGAAATCTACAGTAAGTACACTGTGCTCTCCATGTGGGAGTGTGAAATTATTTCCTGACTCTCAGGTAAGAATTTCTCTAATGATTTAATTTGTATGTTTTGGAGTAGCCTGCACACTGACCTGGGCTTTAGAAATTATTATAATTTTTTAAAAGAAATTGTTCAAGTAGTTATAGAACTAAACTAGTGATACAAGGAGTCTCTGCACAAAAATTGATAACATGTCTCATATTCATAATAGTGGGACAGGATCATCTTTAAATACTGCATTAATTGCTGATTCTATGCTTTTGCATTTCTCTGAATTATTTTTAGGAACCAGCATTTTCTTTTTGCCTTCAAAGTCACCTAAGACAACAGGATTTTTATTTTGTATTTGATCCTAGTGTGAAGGAACTAAGAAAGTGAAAGACTTTTTTTAGCTAAAACAAAAACAGTACTTTGAGGGCATTTTCTCCTTAGTAGATTTATTATAGTTTATTATATATCTGATATCCAACATAAAGAGAACTAAGAATTGAATGGAAAGATTTTTTTTCTCATTTTATTCTTCACTGGGAGTTGAGTCCGTTTCTAGCATTGTCTCATGTAATTCACACAAACAAGAACTTTGAGTAGCAGTACTGTGGCGTTTCATATCGTTTGACAGTAGACATATTAGCAGCATCTCTTCCATTCCTGTCTTGTTCACAAGAAGTTATTGGTTGCACTACACCACACCTCAGATTAGAGATGGGTTTCACTGGCAGCACTGTCAATATTTTAGGTTTTATACACAGACTCATTTCAGTGAAAAGCAAGTAAATAAAGTCAACCAGTTATTTAGCAAGTAATCAACAACACACTGAAGCTTGACTGAACTTGCTACATTTCAACTGTTTTGATGGACATTATGTAGACAAAGACAATTTCAGGTGAAATAACACTAGATCTATAGTAGTAAGACCGAGATTTACTGGAACTTCAACCACAAAATCCAGAAATAATGGGTGAGTCTGCAAATGGAAGGATAAGGAGATCTGACACTGATTAGACTAAATCCCAGTTCAAGGGACCATTGTGATATGAAGAGGCTTCAAGTACAGACATCTCTTACTTTATGCCAGTAATCTATTCTTAAAAATAATTTGGGGCTTCCCTGGTGGCGCAGTGGTTGAGAGTCCGCCTGCCGATGCAGGGGACGTGGGTTCGTGCCCCGGTCCGGGAAGATCCCACATGCCGCAGAGCGGCTAGGCCCGTGAGCCATGGCCACTGAGCCTGCGCGTCTGGAGCCTGTGCTCCGCAACGGGAGAGGCCACAACAGTGAGAGGCCCGCGTACTGCAAAAAAAAAATAATAAATAATAATAATAATAATAATAATTTGGCCTGAAAACGCTAACCAGGAACTATTTTCCATCATTTCAAATGGAAAACAACATAATGTATTTCATATCAACCCCAAGCTCCTAACCAACTTCCTTCAAAGTGATTAAAAATGGTAAAACATAAATATCTGTTACCATGTGGTGTGTGAAATGCTTAAAACCTGACTTGCTGATTACCAAACAATTAAAACAGTTTTAAATAGCTGCTGTATATACTGTTACATGGCCTCTCTTTGCACAAAGAACTTTCATGACTCACATCCCCTTTGTTGACACTTGGTGTAGTGTTAAAGATTTTGACATGTGAGTCTGACATTCTACAAATTATGCCTGGAATGCAATTCAAAAGATGTTAAAAATATTGTACAGAGTTTGTGTAACCTAAATATAAGATTTTCCGATAAAAGTAGTGGCCAGGGGGAGGGGGACATTGAACTGAGAAATATATACAGTCCGTGCAGTTTGGGTATTAAAAGCCAAACAGTATTCTATGGAAAAACCTTAACAGGAAGACATTCTGTGGGGGATTCCTATAGAATAAAAACTAGTCCTATAGGTCCTTATACACAAGAGAAAGAGGAAGCTAGAAAAGAAAAATGTCAGCTAATATCAAGATAAAATAGAAATGAATGACTTGAGAAGCAAAAATGAAGGTTGGTTAAAATTGTGAAGAACACAATGTAAGAAAATTTTTCTGACTTGCAGCATACATATATATATGTATATATAAATATGCATATATAGGTACATACATATACACACACAAAGATATCCTCTTTAACTCCCTTGTGCTGTTACACTCCCCCTTGTGCCTGCTTTACACATGCCAAACCTTGGAACAAGCCAACTATTTACCCTCTCTATTTATAATGCATTATACTGAGCATTATGAGAAAAATGCAATTATAGTGAATAGTTCTTGATTTTGTTTGGTTTAGGTTCAGCTTCAGGTGACCCAGACAACAAGGTGGCTTAAGCAAGTTTATCTTTGTCTCATATAAATGAAATCTAGAGGTAATCATTCCTAATCTAAACCCATGAATTCAACCTCGTGATTCAAGATGGCTACTTAAGCTCTAGCCATTACGTCTGCACTTCAGCCAGCAGGAAGAAAGGTCGGGCAACTAGGTTGTGCCTTCTCCATTTAAGAACATGTCCACAAAGCTGCTCATCACATTTCTACTTACACCCTGTTGGCAAAAACTTAGTAATATGTCCAAACCTAAGTTCAAAGTAGTCTAAAATGTAGTATTTATTCTGGATATCTACATGGCCAAATAAAAATCAGGGTTTCGGGCTTCCCTATGGCGCAGTTGGTTGAGAGTCCGCCTGCCGATGCAGGGGACACCCACCTGCTGATGGAGGGGACACGGGTTCGTGCCCTGGTCCGGGAAGGTCCCACATGCCGCGGAGCGGCTGGGCCCGTGAGCTGTGGCCTCTGAGCCTGCGCATCTGGAACCTGTGTCCGCAACGGGAGAGGCCACAACAGTGAGAGGCCCCCGTACCGCCCCCCCACAACAAAAAAAAAAAAAAAAAAAAAAAAAAAAAAAAAAAAAAAAAAAATCAGGGTTTCTACTACTAAAGAAAGTGAAAAGAGACATTCAGAGACAACTAGTATTTTCTCTAATATCACTACAAATTCACGGTCTACCTTAGAGGTCTGCAAACGATAGCCCAGGGGCCAAATTCAACCTGTATGTGAAGTTTTATTCCCACAGCCATACCCATTCTTCCGGTATCGTACATGACTTTGTTTGGGCTACAATGGCCAAGTTGAATAGTTGTGGCAGAGACCATATGGGCCTGCAAAGGGTATTTACCATCTGGCCCTGTACAGAAAAAAATTTTTTTCTGACGCCTGATGACAAAAAGCCAACAGCTTTCTCAGTCCCTGCTACCTCTCATTTGTCTCTACATCCTATTTGTGGACTTTTCATCCATTTCTTAAACAATGATATTCCCAAGGCATTGGCCTTTGGTTTAATCTTGCTCTCTACAATTTACTGGGACAACCTCATTTGCCAAATAAGGAAGACACCTTTGCTTGGAGCTGATGGTACTGTTCTCATGGAAGGCAAGTAGAAGTAGAAACACATCACTTTCTATTTTAATTTTGTATTCTCTATTGAGGTAAGTGTTGCTTGTTCTGAAAAAAAAAATTAAAGATGATTAAAAAGATTGTAAGATGGTACAGAGTTATTCTTAAGGCATCTCTTGGCCTAATCAAATCATATCTCAAGGGACTGAAAGAACATATACATGAGTTAGCCTAATTATTGTAGGCGATATTTGAATAATCAAGGAAAATGAGATTTTGAAAGGTTCTAGACTTATGTTATTCTAATTTTCCAGAAGAAAAATGTACTTTCTACCAAATTTATCCCAGCAATATTGACACCATTTGTGACAAAGATTCTGGAATGATTTATTAAAGAGATGGTATGAGAGTACCGAAGTATTAGAAGTGAATAAAACATCTAAATTTGAGGATTAGATTTAATATTTTACTCTGATGTTAAGCACTAATTAACATTATATAATATTTAATACCATCAATAAAATTAAAATTAATAAAAAATTAATCGTTTATTCAGAAGATACATGTAAGTATATTTTCCTTCTTAGCAGGCTTTTGAAATATGCCTATCATGCTATTGATTTAACCTAAGTTTTTTAGTGTTGACAACTTTAAATCCTTTTTGATATAAAGTTATTTAACTGTACACTACAGTGTCAAGCAACAATTTTGTTTTCTTCAATGAAAATTGAGGAAATAAATTTTATAAGAAAGTTATAACCCAAAGATGCAAAGTCATGTGAGTTAACAAAATATGGTTAAAATGAAAAAGATAATGAGAATATGTAAAAATAAAGCACTCTTTTGTGGATAACTTCTAATTGATTATTTCCTGTCATTCAGTTTTGCTCGGATTCGATGCATGAATTC
Organism: Lipotes vexillifer; assembly: GCF_000442215.2. Taxonomy (NCBI): domain Eukaryota; kingdom Metazoa; phylum Chordata; class Mammalia; order Artiodactyla; family Lipotidae; genus Lipotes; species Lipotes vexillifer. The sequence continues at coordinate 411,588 of NW_006781732.1, read as the reverse complement.
TCAAAATACAAGTTTTAGCAACTGTATTTAGTTTTGCAACATTGGCAGCTCTCAGTAGCATAGCATAGATCATTGGTGTTTTTTCTGGAGGCAACTAGAACTGACTGTATCAAACATATCAAAAATAGTGCAACTAGAAAGTTAAGGCAGTGATGACCATCAAAATGAAACTTTTAGTAAAAATAAAGCTTTTTCCCTGATGACCCAGGTTCCTTGAAACTTCAGTTTTATTGATCTGGTTACAACTCCAGTTAATCACACTATACTCTGAGAGTACATGACTCATGAACAAACTGAGAATTAAATGAATAGCTTCAGACATTAAGTCCCATTCCTTTTTTGTAATTGCAGAACTGCAACTTGGTTTTACTGGTCTTTAGATGGTAATACCTTCTTTTTTTTTTTTTAATCAACAACACGGTGACTCCCACTGAAATAAATGCACCTAAGGAGTTCACGTTGAAGCTAAGTATGCAACTGATGTGTTTACTGCTACTGAAGTACAGGTATTAGACATAGTAAGAACTATTTATATCACTTCCTGTGGGCCAGGCACTGCCTCAGACTTTATCTGTATAATCCCTCATAAGTTTATAATGTAGGTCATACTGGAACTATAATTTTTCTCATTTTACAGATGAGAAAATATAGAGGCTCACAGCTCTCACAGGTAGTGATAGAACCTATGTTTATCATCTGATCTCAAGACTCTTACTATGCTATAAAATCACACAGTGATAGATACAGGAAAGAATATGCTGAGTTCCAAAGATAACATTACAGATAGAAACCTATGTTATTTCAATGATGAGTTTTGCTAAAAGACAAGCAGGGTGTACTTTTTAAACTTCCAAAAATGTCCAATTCCCTATATGTCATGACCTTGCCTATTAGTTTTATCTCCTGCCACATTCCCATTCATACTATTTGCTTTAAACAGTTCAAAGATTGTATTTCCTCCAAAACATAACGTTCATTCATGTCTCCATGTCTTTCCACATGGTGTCCCTTTTGCCTAGGATATTCTTCCCAAGGTTTCTCCATAAGGTGAATTTCTATTCATCCTTCAGGATGCTGTCTACATGCCCGAACCTCCGGCAACCAGCAGAGTTCAGAAGGTTACGAATGGATGTGACTTCTTTCCTGCCCACTCGTGGAGATATTTTGTACCTTCAAATATCTTTGCTTCCTCGCCTTGTACACTATACTCCATCTTGCCCTACTTACTCAAGAACTTACTTGCCACAGTTTTTCCTTCGCTCTTCACACCAATGTTTCTTCCCCACTGGAGCATTCCCATCAGCATGGGAAAGTTCAATTATTTCTCCTGTAATAACTTAAAAACTCTTTTGACCTAACTTCACTCACCAGTCATTGCTTCATTTCTCTGCCCCCTTTTATGACAAATCTCGTGAAAAGTTGTCTATACTTGCTATTCTATTCTCACCTGTTAAGACACCAGTATCCCTTGCTTGGTCCACTCCAGGACAAGCAGTCACCTTGTGTTCCTCTAACGTTCCAGAATATTCTCAACACAGAGCCTTTGCACTTGTTCCTTCTAACTAGAGTGCTCTCCCCCAGGTATGAGCTTCCTCACTTCCTTTCGGACTCTGCTCAAATTTCACCTTCCTGGTGAGGCATGGACTCAGTGCAATTAAAAACATAAATAGCACTCCCCCAGCCCCAAGCATGCTATAACTTCCCTTTACCCTGCTTAAATTTTCTCTCTAGTAATTACCATTTTATTCACTATATGTTTACTTGTTTATTTGGTCATATCCCACCACTAGGATTCAAGTTATTTGAAAGCAGGGACTTGTTTTGTCTACTGCTATGTCTCCGGTGTCTAAAGTCATCCATGGCACATAGTAGACCCTTAATACCTGTTGAATTAAATAATTTATTGACTAATTGAATGATGACTTTTTAATGTTTATCAAATGCAAATTCAGTTTCATGCTATTCCTTGAAGTAATTAAGTTATTCATCTTTTCTCCCATAGTTCTCTCATAATTAACAATAAAAATTTGTATTGAAGACAGAAAAAGACAGAAATAGTCTTGAAATAGTGGGCCCTTTGCTTGACCATCATCTTTAACACAAAACGTTCCTCCCAGTTAATCCAAATGTAAAAAAAAAATCAGTAACTAACATTTATGAAGCACTTACTTTGACTCAGGTATTGAATTAGTGTGCCTACATGTTATCAAGATATAAAACAGCCCTACTATTAGCCCTATTTTACAGATGAAAAAGCTGAGGTTCAAGGTGGGTATAGTAACTTGCCCAAGGTTACAAAGATGAGGAATGCAGAGCTAGAACTTGAACACCCTTCTCTTGGAGTCTAGAGACTGAACTCACAAGCACTGAGGTAAGTGGTAGATTAGCAACTCAAACTTTACCACTGTCTTCTAAATAATAAAATGATATCAATGTGATTTATAAATATAGGGGTGTAAGTGGAACCTACTTATGTTATAAAATACTGTTATGATTAAAAAAGAAAACTTGATAAAACTACTCTTAAAAATGTGAGATCTTTGGGACCTCCCTGGTAGCGCAGTGGTTAAGAATCTGCCTGCCAATGCAGGGTACACAGGTTCGATCCCTGGTCCGGGAAGATCCCACATGCCACAGAGCAACTAAGCCCGTGTGTCACAACTACTAAGCCTTCACTCTAGAGCCCATGAGCCACAACTACTGAGCCCACATGCTGCAACTACTGAAGCCCTCGCACTGTCGGACCCACATACCACAACTACTGAAGCCTGCACGCCTAGAGCCCGTGCTCTGCAATGAGAGAACCCACCACAAAAGAGAAGCCTGTGCACCACAATGAAGAGTAGCCCCCGCTGGCCACAACTAGAGAAAGCCCACATGCAGCAACAAACACCCAACGCACCCAAAAAAAAAAAAAAAAAAAAAAAAAGAAAGAAAAGAAAAACAATTAAAGAAAGAAGTATTAGCTCTGAAGGTGCTAACATATTAACAAATATATATATGAGATCTCTGATTTGGAGGAGTTAAAGTGGTCTTATTACCATTTCACTTTTAAATAGTGACATCACATTTTCATAGCACTTTAGAGCTTAAGTTATTCTTGGCACTTATTTTCTTCTCATAAAAATCCTGTGATACACATAGGAAAGCCCCATTTTGCAGCTGGGAAAATGGGGGCTCAATGAGTCAGGATCAGTCTACTACAAATCCAGTTATTTTTGTCGTTTATTTCAAATTCAAGCATCATAAACCCAGAATAAAGTAGGAGAATCATTCAATATAATGCTGGAACTTCTAGGCTGCGTATAGGGTAACAGGGTATCTAAAGCATGTATTATATTGTGATAATAAATGCATACACAATACATTGTTTTTAATTTAATTTGCCTTGATCCAATAACTTTATCATTTATTAGAAGTATTTGGTGAAAAATGAAAAAACAGATACAAAAAGGTAACATAGTGTGGAAGGATTTAACATCTCTCATATGCAATAGCAGAAATGGAAAGCAGAGCTGGCATGTCAGACTCACTGATTTCATTCTAATGGTAACTAAAAGTGAAGAAATTGGGCTTCCCTGGTGGCGCAGTGCTTGAGAGTCCGCCTGCCGATGCAGGAGACGCGGGTTCGTGCCCCGTTTCGGGAAGATCCCACATGCCGTGGAGCGGCTGGGCCCGTGAGCCATGGCCGCTGAGCCTGCGCGTCCGGAGCCTGTGCTCCGCAAATGGGAGAGGCCACAACAGTGAGAGGCCCGCATAACACAAGAAAAAAAAAAAAAAAAAGGGAAGAAATTAAATACTTTCACTCGTTAATCTTCTATCTAAAGGTTAGACATTTCCTCATGATTTATATATAATCAATAATAATATTTCATTGAGAAATTTATATCTAAATCACATGTATCTATAGTTTGAGTTCCATCTCAAGAAAGCCCTTGGACATGCAGAACAGACTTGTGGTTGCCAAGTGGGAGGGGAGAGGGGAAGAGAAGGATTGGGAGTTTAGATTAGTAGATGCAAACTAGTATATATACAATGGATAAGCAACAAGGTCCTACTGTATAACACAGGAAACTATATTCAATATCCTTTGATAAACCAGCATGGAGAATATGAAAAAGTATATATATATATATATATATTATATGTATGTATACATATATATAATATGTATATATATATGTATACATATATATAATATGTATATATATATAAACTGTGTCACTTTGCTGTACAGCAGAAATTAACATAACATTGTAAATCAACTATATGTCAATAATTTTTTTTTAATTTACAATAAAAAAGGAAAGAAAGAAAGCTCTTGGAAGTTAGATCCAAATCTATGTTGACTCTTGCCTAATTGCAGGCAATAAAGAACTTTTTGAAATCTTGGCATTTTCTATGAAGTACTTTGGTTTTACATTTTAAGCTATCTGTAATCATTCTTCACAGATTACTATTAACTAACTATGGTCAGAAGCACACTGTGCCAGCATCTATATCTTCTATTATTTTGAAGTGCTGTAAAAATTCCTGAGAAGAGCAGGCATCATTTCTAACCTAATTTTAGTGAGATCACATACACTAATAAAAAGGTCAACCAGATCATTTGAGTAGATGATGTACAAATGAGAGTGTAGCTGACATTTTGTGGTACTATAGATATATCTATCATTTTGCATACTTCAATTTTTTAAATTCAGAGCAATTTGGAGAGAAGGAACAAAGGTAATTCATAAACTTGGAAACAACTGAGGTAGCTGGCCAAAGGCATAAGAATTAACACTTCAAGAGGTGAAATAGTGATTTGGGCCCCTTCAATACTTAGCATTAGCTGAAAAGCATGTATGATAACAACTTGAACTGCCATTCATTCATACATCTACTCACTCATTCATGTATTTCATGAACATTACCCACACACAAGGCACTTTGATGTGTGGCCAAATAATATACTGTAAATAAAGTGTACTTTAAACATACAGTTAATACAATCAGAAATTCAAGTATATCTCCTGCAAGATTATTTAAATATCAATACACGAAGTAAACAGGGTTACATCATTCCATTCCATGAGGGAAGAGGTGAAAAGGAAAGCTATGAAGAGAGGCAGCCAGTTATTTTGGGGAGGATACTGTGGAAGGATATGGCAAGTGAAATTAGTCCAACCCTTGGTTCAAATGCTAACTCAGTTGCCTTCACCTGAAAAGACATTTGTCCCATCTATCAAAATAAGGTTGTTATGAAGAAAAATGGAAAAAAAATAGAATGAAAGTACTCTAAACCATAAGTCACTATATAAATCTCTATTAATAAGTGATGCTTTTGATAGTTCATTAAAAATAGGGTATGTTAGTATCTTGATATCAGAGGCAAGAATATTAAAAAGGGATAATGAAACAGGATCTATTAAAGTGGGATCAAGAAAGAAGACATCTCCATCCAGTATCTAATATCCTGGGTGCTGTGGAGCCAATGTTATTGCTCATGTTTTTCTACTACGTTCACATTCTCTACATTCTTATTATATAGATAATAATAATAACTATTATTTTGTGATGTTTAGTGAATATATGCAAGTAATATAAAAAATGTAGCATGAAAAATAAATCCAATTTGTTTAATTAATGATAAAGTTACAATTCAACAATGATTTATATCAATGGCTCAGTTTTGATTTCAAGAGGCAGCAAAATGTCATGGTTAAGTACAAACTCAAGCCAGAGTGCCTGGGTTTAAATCTCACCCTCACTACTAAATTTCTCTCTCTGCCTTGATTTTCTCATCTGTATTTAACAGATTAAAATAGCCCCTACCCTACTGGGTTATTATAAAGATTAAGTGAGTTAGTGTTTGCAAACTGCTTAGAATAGTGCCAAATAATACTATTATGGAATTTTTTGCTATTATAAGCTTATTATTTTCCAAAATGTTAAATTTGATTTACACCTGTGATGATAGATGATATATGTATTCTTATTTAACATTATCAAAGAGAAAATATTCTACCTGCCAAAAGTAGTAATTACTTTGAGTTACTGTATTAGTTGACATATGCAGAAAGCCACTGGTACAAACTAGCTGTAAAAAAATATTTCTATAGCTCCAACTACAGGCCAGGAGAAAATGGCGGCATCACCAAAGTCTTTGGTGCTTAGATAGAGTACATCTAGACTGATTTGTGGTATACATACCACTGATTACTCTCTGTATGCACTTGTGCAAGGTATTCTCTGGTGCCAACACCTGCAGTTTAATGAGTGGCCATCTGCTTCTATTCTAAAGTACTCAGTCAGCTTTAAGAAAGTGAATTAGTTGCCCCTTGGCAGATTTTGAAAATGTTTGCAGTGTGTGCACCTTTAGTAGACAGTATTTATAAAAGCCTAATATAAGATTATACCACACCTATAAACCCAACATATGTCTCTTTACTGTAATGTCCTGAATAAAACTGAGGATTTGATACATACTATAATTAAAAATAAAATGCTGTGGCTGTCTCTAAAATATAACTAGTAGGCAGAATAACTAAACTCATACCTCCTTAGTTTCCAAAGTTGTCTGAGAATTCACATATACTCTGATAGGTAACGTTTTTAAAATTTATTTATTTTACTTTTGGCTGCATTGGGTCGTTGTTGCTGCGTGCAGTCTTTCTTCAGTTGCAGCGAGCGGGGGCTGCTCTTTGTTGTGGTACGCGGGCTTCTAACTCCAGTGGCTTCTCTTGTTGAGGAGCCCGGGCTCTAGGCATGCGGGATTCAGTAGTTGGGGCTCACGGGCTCCAGAGTGCAGGCTCAGCAGTTGTGGCGCACAGGCTTAGCTACTACACAGTGTGTGGGATATTCCCGGACCAGGGCTCGAACCCGTGTCACCTGCCTTGGTAGGCGGATTCTTAACTACTGCACTACCAGGGAAGCCCTGATAGAGAATGGTGCTACTTAAAATGAACTAAGGAGAACTCCAAAATCAGGAACTAAGTAAATATCTTAACCCTCTACCACAGAGAATAAATGTTCTCAAAGCAAACAGGAGACTCAGGTCAGCCTAGAGTAGAAAAAAAGTTGCTCCTGTGATGAAAGTACAGTGACACCAAGGAAGCCACTTTTGTGTGTGCAGGTCATCCAAGCCTCTATTTAAAAAGAATTTCTGCAATTGTAAGAAACTAAATTTTATAAACCAAAATTTCTAAGCACAGTATTTCAGTTTATATTGAAAAACAGAATTTTCCGACAAACCAGAACTTTACTTTGAGATGGCCTGCAAATTATTCAATCAAAGTACAGACTGTATTATTTTTTGGTCAGCAGATTCTTCACCTGAAGGATGGCAATAAAAAAGGTATCTTGACTAACTAATGGCTATAAGCTGTAAAACCCTGATATATCAATAAAAAGGAGACATGATAGTCCAGAACAGACACCACTTGAATGGGTCTTAGATGGGACACAAGAAAACTTGTCTATCCTTTTGCCAAGTTCCTAAAACTTTCTTTAGATATCCTAAGATCATAGATGAGGCTCTAACCATAAACTTGTTTCTCCATAAACTTTCTTTCCCTGCTTCTGGTCCAGGCAGTATTTTATAACAATGGTGATGTTTGTAGTGATATCATGCGTTATGTGTTGACTGCAAAATAATTTCCCTTGACTTTTATATAAAGATGACAGTCAAGTAAGTCCCCAATTTTCAAATAAACTATTTTTTTTTTTTTTTTTTTTTTTTTTTTT
>NW_006781732.1:342924-403841 GCF_000442215.2 Lipotes vexillifer | reverse complement strand
GTACTCGGGCCTCTCACCGTTGTGGCCTCTCCCGTTGCAGAGCACAGGCTCCGGACGCGCAGGCTCAGCGGCCATGGCTCACGGGCCCAGCCGCTCCATGGCATGTGGGATCTTCCCAGACCGGGGCACGAACCCGTGTTCCCTGCATTGGCAGGCGGACTCGCAACCACTGCGCCACCAGGGAAGCCCCAAATAAACTATTTATAGAATCACGTAAAGATATCTAAAGCTATATTGGAAATGCAAGTGAAGAATATTAATTCAGGTCCTGAAAGAGCCCAGAAAAAATTCCACAAATAAAAGAGGCATGAGGGACTCATGCATAATACAGGACAACAGATAAGACAGGAAGAGATTCCCAGTTACATTCCATTAAGTACACATCCACTGACTAAGGAACTTTGCGCAAATAAAGTAGGCAACTCCCTGGTCTATGATATCAGAACTGCTTTCTGAAGAAGAAGCATACGGCTTTTTTTCTTTTAGCTTCCATCATGACCATTAACATGCCCCCATTTATTATGTTTTTGGAATGCCATGAGATAGACAGTGGAACATACAGGATATGCCTTACAGCATTCTCAAGTTAAAAGTTTCTTCTGCAAATGTGTTGACATGACAAATCCTGGAAAAAAAGGCAATCTGTGTTGTAGTTTGTCTTTCATGGCTTTCTTTGAGGGAAAAATTATGGACTATTTCAAAGTATTCAGATATTAATATTCCTCTGTGGAATCAGATAGCTGGGCCCTAGAAGTTAATATCCCTTTGTAGAATCAGATAACCAGGCAAGAGGGAAATAAGATACCTCCTCCTCAGTCTAGCAGTACCATGCTATTAAAGTATACCAGACTTCAGAAATAATGGTAAGCATCTAAGTATCTCAAGCAAAACTCCAATGTAATATCAAAGAGAAAGGATGCTAGGAGCATCCAAGTAGAACCTAAGGGTAATCAAAGAGAGACAATCTCTTTTGTTTAATGGAAAACCAGATATGTGAATGAAACTCATTATTTCAAAATTAATGGAAGAGAAACAACAATAATGAGCCTTTGAAAAGATTTCATGGTCAAGGGATAAAGAAAACACACCTATGCTAGAGAAATACTTCGTCTAATTAATAAGAAAATTTTAGAGATCACCTGCTTTCTACAATCACTTTAAATCAAGAAAAAAGGAACTTAGATAAGCAAGTGATAAAATGAAATAAATGCACAAGAGACTAAGGTGGAAAAGTCATTTCAATGTGCAGAGTATTAAAGAAAAATGGATAAGATATCAGAAGAGCATAAGCAAGCCAAATAAAAGTGCTGGAATAAAAATTTGCATCCAAAACCAGAAAGAACAAAACTGACTCTATAGATTGTCAAATCAGTGATGTAACATTCAAACCTACCTAAGGAGACAAAAGAACTCTATGCAGAAAACCATAAGACACCGATGAAAGAAATTAAAAATTAAAAATGATGCAAACAGATGGAGAGATATATCATGTTCTTCGATTGGAAGAATCAACATTGTGAAATGACTATACTACCCAAAGCAATCTACAGATTCAATGCAATCCCTGTCAAACTACCAATGGCATTTTTCACAGAACTAGAACAAAAAATTTCACAATTTGTATGGAAACTCAAAAGACACCACATAGCCAAAGCAATATTGAGAAAGAAAAACGGAGCTGGAGGAATCAGGCACCCTGACTTCAGACTATACTACAAAGCTAGCATAACCAAGACAGTATGGTACTGGCACAAAAACAGAAATATAGATCAATGGAACAGGATAGAAAGCCCAGAGATAAACCCATGCACATATGGTCACCTTATTTTTGATAAAGGAGGCAAGAATATACAATGGAGAAGACAGCCTCTTCAATAAATGTTACTGGGAAAACTGGACAGCTAATATGTAAAAGAATGAAATTAGAACACTCCCTAACACCATACACAAAAATAAACTCAAAACGGATTAAAGACCTGAATGTAAGGCCAGACACTATCAAACTCTTAGAGGAAAACATAGGCAGAACTCTATATGACATACATCACAGCAAGATCCTTTTTGACCCACCTCCTAGAGAAATGGAAATAAAAACAAAAATAAACAAATGGGACCTAATGAAACTTCAAAGCTTTTGCACAGCAAACGAAACCATAAACAAGATGAAAAGACAACCCTCAGAATGGGAGAAAATATTTGCAAATGAAGCAACTGACAAAGGATTAATCTCCAAAATTTACAAGCAGCTCGTGCAGCTCAGTATCAAAAAAAAACAAACAACCCAATCCAAACATGGGTAGAAGATCTAACTAGACATTTCTCCAAAGAAGATATACAGATTGCCAACAAACACATGAAAGGATGCTCAGCATCACTAATCATTAGAGAAATGCAAGCCAAAACTACAATGAGGTATCACCTCATTCCAGTCAGAATGGCCCTGATCCAAAAATCTACAAACAATAAATGCTTGAGAGGGTGTGGAGAAAAGGGAACCCTCTTGCACTGTTGGTGGGAATGTAAATTCATACAGCCACCATGGAGAACAGTATGGAGGTTCCTTAAAAAAAAAAAAATAGAACTACCATACGACCCAGCAATCCCACTACTGGGCATATACCCTGAGAAAACCATAATTCAAAAAGAGTCATGTACCACACTGTTCAATGCAGCTCTATTTACAATAGCCAGGACATGGAAGCAACCTAAGTGTCCATCAACAGATGAATGGATAAAGAAGATGTGGCACATATATACAATGGAATATTACTCAGCCTAAAAAAGAAACGAAATTGAGTTATTTGTAGTGAGGTGATTGGACCTAGTGTCTGTCATACAGAGTGAAGTAACTCAGAAAGAGAAAAACAAATACCATATGCTAACACATATATATGGAATCTAAAATAAATAAATAAATAAATAATGGTTCTGAAGATCCTAGGGGCAGGAGAGGAATAAAGACACAGATGTAGAGAATGGCCTTGAGGACACGGGGAGGGGGAAGGGTCAGCTGGGACGAAGTCAGAGACTGGCATGGATATATATATATATACACACACACACACACACAACCAAGCGTAAAATAGCTAATGGGAAGCAGCCGCATTGCACAGGGAGATCAGCTCGGTGATTTGTGACCACCTAGAGGGATGAGATCAGGAGGATGGGAGGGAGATGCAAGAGGGAGGAGATATGGGGATATATGTATATCTATAGCTGATTCACTTTGTTATAAAGCAGAAACTAACACACCACTGTAAAGCAGTTATACTCCAATAAAGATGTTAAAAAAATATTTAAAAAATAAGAAAAAAAAAAGTATAAGGTTCTTTCGCTTTTAGTCTGTGTGTGTCTTTAGGTCTGAACAGAGTCTTGTAGCCAATATATATGGGTCTTATTTTTGTATCCATTCAGCTACCCTGTGTCTTTTGATTGGAGCATTTAGCCCATTTACATTTAAAGTAATTGGTAGGTGTGTACTTATTGCCATTTTGTTCATTGTTTGGGGTTGCTGTGGTTCTTTTTCATTCCCTTCTTCTTTTGCTCTCTTCCCCTGTAATTTGATGACTATCTTCAGTGTTATGTTTGGATCCCCAAACAGGAGGCTGGAGCATTTTTCTCTGGAGAAACTTACAGACCTAAGAAAGATAACTTGTTTGCAGCCTGTGCTGCTAGACAGGGTTTTCACCTGTGTTTGTTATGCTAATTCAGTAACCACTTACCTCTCCGTCTTGCTTAACTTTTAAACAATTCATTTTCAGGATCATGTTCTCACCCATATTATCCATATTTTTGTATTTGAATATTTTTTTCCTTTATTCTAATTTTAGTGGAACTTGGATAGGAAAGGAGCAGAGTTAATAGTGTTGTTTAATCTGTCATATTCTACTATATTTTCTACTATAACCAGAAAAATCAGAGGTTAGGTAAAAATTTTTAAATCCAAGTTGTAACCTTTAGTGTTTTAGTGCCTTGTTAATGACATCCTTCATGTGGCTTAGTTAGTATCTTAATTTGCCCCTCTGGGTTGTGGCTTTCTTTTTCTCTGCTCTGATTCCGAAAAGAGCCAGGCTAACCATATTTTCTGATTCGTGCCTTAGAGAAGTAGTTAGCAGTACTGACATGATGAGCAACCTCACTGGGGGCTGCAAATACATTTGATGGTCACACTAAACTCTTTATAAAAGTTATAAAGATTGTGCTGCTATCTTTATGTTGGGTGATTTACAAAAGCCCATATATGTTGTTTTCCAATATAATTTGTGTTAATGGATTTCTTCTGTTCATATGAGTACATTTTGACCTGGGTATCCTGATGAAAAACTTGCATCTGAAGGAACAAAACAACTAAGGTTCTCTACATGTTCAAAATGAAACCCTTAACTTCCAATGAAAAGGGGAATTGATAGGACCAGAAACATACTACAATTGTCTATCTACTGTCCAATTTCCAATCTTCAATATTACTACTGAGTGGATCACGAAATAAAGCTGAGAGGACATCATTCCTTGAGTACGAATAGCATTAGAGAAATACTGGAAGATATAAAACCGTATAAATGTTATTGTTTATATGAAATTTGACTACTTTATAATTGTTCAGATTCATTATAGTACTTGAGAAAATGAAAGCCATGAAAGATTACACATCTTGCCCAAGATCACAAAAGTAGTATAATGGTAGTTGCCAAACCAAAACTTTGTTTCTAGACTTCTGGTGTTTTATCCTATACCGGTGTGGTACATTCTAAACTGCTTTGCAACCAAACACAAGTAAGTCTCAATTCCAAGATTATATTTTATAGCTGTATGGCTGTGGGCATATGACATTAATTTCAGTTCACTCATTTTAAAAATGGAAAATTTCTTTCCATGACTACTTCATAGCATTATGGTGAAGATAACATATGAAGTACCACCCACAGTTGTTATAATATTGTAAGTGCTCAAGTATTTATTGTTTTAATCAACAGCTGTTCATTTAACACTTACTATGACCCAGGCACAGTGCTAGATGTTGAGGCTTTAAAGCTGAGCAAGACATATGTAGATTCTGTCCACGCAAAACTTAAAACCCAGTGAGAAAGGGGTAATAAAAACAATTACTATGAAGAAAAAAAATGCATTGCAGTGGTAGAGAATAATGATGTGGGGGAGATGGCTACTGATAGAGAATGGTTAAAAGGAATAATTGAAGTAGTTAATGATGGTACACCATAGGCATGGGCACACTGACCAGTCTAGATTTGAAACCATTACAGCTTGCACTAGTATGCTGACAATGAGGATAGAGAGTTGACAGAAGGTGAGTTTGGGCAATAGAACAAACATGATTTCTCGATGGACTGAAAGTGAGAATGAGAAAGAGTGGATGACTCAGATTTCTGGCTTTATTAACTGAGTAGATTTTTGAGATCCCTACAAAATGTGCAAGTGGAGACCTTTGAGAAGCCTTTTGGACTTGAATCTGTAACTCAGCGAAGAGATAAAGCACAGAGATAACTTTAGGCATCCATTAGCATATAGATGGTATCTGAAGCAAAGGAGATGGATAAGATCACTTAAGGATAGAGGGCATAAAGTATGAAGAGGGCTCAAGGTGTAGCCCTGGAGCATTTGAATAGTGACACAGAAAAAGAAAAAAAATCAGTGAAAGACAGATAAAGGTTTGATGAAGTTGAGAAATCTGGAGTATGACATCACGTTAGCCAAGAGAAGACCATTTCTAGAGGAGGTGGTTCATTATATTTAATGATCCTTGAATGCTTTTTAATCATAGTGAAAATAATGTTTGAAACTCCTGTTTATTTTCTTCTTGCCAGTGCAGTTGGCTAGCTCCCTTCCACATGGGCTCCATTTGTCTATTTGGTCATTAGTTAAGGAAACAACGAGCCCACCAATGATTTCAGAGTGAGTGTCATGGAGAAAAGTTTCCATTCCTCCATAAAAATGGCTTCTTTTAGTGCATTTTTTTATTGTGGTAAAAACACATAAATTTACCCTTTTAACAACTTCTAGTTTTTTTGGGGGGGTGGGGGGTACATGGGCCTCTCCCATTGCGGAGCACAGGCTCCGGACGCGCAGGCTCAGTGGCCATGGCTCACGGGCCCAGCCGCTCCGCGGCATGTGGGATCTTCCCGGACCGGGTCACGAGCCCGCGCGTCCCCTGCATTGGCAGGCAGACTCTCAACCACTGCGCCACCAGGGAAGCCCAACAACTTCTAGTTGTACATTAAAAATTGTTAACTATGCACATTATTGGACAACAGATCAAGAATTTTCATCTTGCATGACTGAAACTCTGTATCTGTTGAACAATTCCCTATTTCCCTCTCCCCAGCCCCTGGCAGCCACCATTCTACTTTGTTTCCAAGAATTTAACTACTATTAGATGCCTCATAGGTGGATTCATACAGTATTGGTCCTTTTGCGATTGGTTTATTTCACTTAGCATAATGTTCTAAAGGTTCATCCATGTTGTGGCATGTGACAAGCTTTCATTAAAGCTGAGTAACATCCCAGTGTTTGTACATATACTACATTTTCTTTATACCACATTTCCTTTATCCATTGATATCGGGTGTGTCAGAGTGTCTAAGGTCATCTCATTGTAGTTCTGATTCTATTTCGCTGATGCTTAGTGATGTTGAGCATACTTTTATGTGCTTGTTGGCCATTTGTATATCTTCTTTGGAGATATGTCTATTCAAGCCCTTTGCCTAATTTTTAATTAGGTTATTTGATTTGTTATCAGACACACTGTTTGCAAATATTTTCTCCCATTCCATAGGTTGCCTTTTCACTCTAGATTATTTTCCTATGCTAAGCAGTTTTTAAGGTTGATGTAGTCCTACTTAATTTATGCTGCTTCTGTTACCTGTGCTTTTGATGTCATATCAAAGTTTTACTAAACAGGTTTTAAGCTACTAATATTTCACTAAGATTTTATTTTTACCATATAGAAAATGAGGACACTTAAGTGTTAAACTGACATGTTCAGTGTGCTTTTCATCTCTATTGAAGAATCACAGTAAGATCTTAGAGTTTGTGTGCAGTGTAGGGTTTCAGAAATCCTTGGCCATAAACCCAGGACTGTCTGGCCTACTCTAGCACACCATATGGCCTGCTTAATTAATGGCCACTCTGTGGTGACATCAATAACATGTGTTCTACAATTCAGTGACTTTAGTGATCAACAGGATTTTACTGAGATCAAGGGATCAAGGACTGATTAAAATTGAAGTATGGAAACTGAATTAGAAAAATAATCTGAATTAATATCACTTGCAGATGATAGGATTTGTCTTTCAGCAAATCCAAAGAATAAACTAAATCTACTACTACAAAAGTGTTCATCAAAGTGACTGTCTTCTTAACCAATACACAGAAATCAACAGTTTTTCAACTGATAAGCGATAACTAGCTTAAAATTTAAATAAACCTCCAATTTCTAACACCCACAAAATGTGAAACACATAGAAGTAAACTCAATATGAAATGCACAGATACTGTATGAAGAAAGCTATAAAACTCAGGTAAGAGACACAAAAGAAGACATGAATAAATAGAGAAGCATATTTTGCTTTTGGTTAGGGAGATACCACATAGCAATAGTGTTAATTCTTCCAAATTACACTACAAATTTTATGCAATAGCACTTGAAATTTAAACAATTTGGGAACTTGACAAAATGAGAGTAAAATTTATGTGGAAAATAAACAGTACAGATTACCCAGCAAAATGCTGAGAAAGGAGAGTGACTGGGCATATCAGCCCTACTAGATATTAAAATTTATTATGAAGCTGCAATAATTAAGGAAGTATGTTACTGGTTCAAGAGGAGACTGACAGATTGTTGTAACAGAAGAGAGTACAGAAATAGGCTTTCCTCTAAGTATAGAATTATTTAAAAATAGAAACTTGGGTTTTACCTGAAATTAAACCTCTTAGAGGCTCAAGGAAGACTGAATTAAAAATGTAACTTCTTGGTTGGCTAACAGCCCAAAACTTAATTAAGGCAACCCTTTATATTAAGTGGCAATCCCTACCAAAGTACTTATAAACCCTCCTATCCAAATTTTATTTATTTCCATGGGCTTACATCTAGTTTTCACCCATATGTGCTCTCTCTCTCTCTCTCTCTCCCTCTCCCTCTCTCTCTCTCTCTCTCTCTCTCTCTCTCTCTATATATATATATATATATATATATATATATAAATAGTTGCAAGAATGTAAAAAGATAAATATGTTCAATAACATTCCATGAACACCTTCCTGTTTTTCTATATAACCTTAATAATGAATAATTTAACAAGTTCTTTATCATCCTGGAGTGAAAATGATTTTAAAATTTAATTTGTTCTATATTTAATTTTTGTTCACTTTATTGTATAAGCAGCATAGAGCTATTTAGTCCATCTTTTCAACTATTCTCTTGTAATATATTCTATAACAAATGTTTTAGTAGATATAAATTGCCTTCTGAAAGGATGGTATGAATGTACATTGCATAAGTGTTTACGTTTTCATGATGTATTTACATAGTGAAAAGATCTTGATTATATCTTAATCTGAGTTGCAAAGTGATAGTAATGCTGATGAATTCTGTGTGTATTATACATATGTACATAATTTTGTTTTAATTGAGTATTCCCTTACCCACACATACATTTGTTTCTCTATATATCAGAGGTTAATTACATATTATTCACTATTAGTCCAGAAACTTTAGCCATGTTATGCCTGATAGGAAACTTTTCCATTAACCAGTGATAAGCCCAATATAAATTAACTTAAGTAACTTTATAGACAGTAAGTATTAATGGAAACTACAGATTTCCAATAAATATACAAAGGCTTTAAGATCAAACACGACTAAGCTAAAAATACCTGAGTGATGATAATGTGGGAGGAAAATGGGAAGAGAAAAAGTAACTCAGGTAAAGGGTTCTCAGAAGTAGCCCTGATAATTTGTCCTCATAACAAATGGACATCTAGGAAAGAGCAGCGAGAGAACAAGCTGTTCTCTAGAAGAAGGTGAACTACCAACACTGACTCAAGGAGAAATAGAAAACCATGAGACCTATAGTCACTGGAAAATTTCATTAGTATTAAAAACCTGTAAAAGAGCACCAGGTTATTGTTAATGAACATTCTAAGGATAAATAATTTGTACAGGTTAGAGTTTAAGAGTAGAGATCATGAAGAGCTGCCAGACTCATTTTATGAAGCCAATTCAACCTCCATACAAAACCAGGTAAGGATAATCTAAGAAAGGAAAATCACAGGCAAATTTCATACTAATTGAACATTTTTGCAAAAATCTAATACGCAGAATACCCAGTAACACATTTATGTAAATTTTAGCCATAAACCAAATATAGGATTATTTGTTCTATGTATAAATGCCTATATAATACATGTATTTTAAAATGTGGATAAGAAGGCACATCTAGCTTCAGGAGAGCCGTTAAATCTGGACAGAGATGAAGAAAGGGATCAGGGATGGTAATAAAGTAGGTTTCAACTGTGTATCTACTTTTTTTTTTTTTTGCGGTATGCGGGCCTCTCACTGTTGTGGCCTCTCCCGTTGTGGAGCACAGGCTCCAGACGCGCAGGCTCAGCAGCCATGGCTCACAGGCCCAGCCGCTCTGCGGCATGTGGGATCCTCCCGGACCTGGACACGAACCTGCGACCCCTGCATCGGCAGGCGGACTCTCAACCACTGCACCACCAGGGAAGCCCTACTTTTTAATATATAAAAATCCAAAGCCAAAACTGCAAATGTTAACATTTGTTCAGTGTGAGTTTAGTCACTTATGTTTATTTTTCTTTGAGCTTTTCTATGAGTTTGAAAACTTTCATAATGAGGATTGTGAATACAGACAGATACGTACTATTGGTCTCCATAACAGGAGCAAGTTCAAGTGATTTCCCTCCTGAACCCACTCTAATCAGGTTGAGAGGAAGAGAAATTGGAGACAGCAAGTATAAATAATGATTTCAAGAAGTTTTAATGTAAGGGGGAACAGAGCAATTTGGAAAAAGCTGGAGGGAGATTTGGTAAACATGACAGGTATTATAGCATATTTTATGCTGAAGGGAAATATGTAATAATGAGAAAGATAATTCAAGAGAGGGAAGAATTTCTGGAAGTATGCCCTCAGCTAATTGAAGGGGAATGGGAATTACTCTAGTAAAGAAGGTGAACTGTAGTAATGGGAGAAAAGAGAGACAGATGCAGGGAGTTTGATAATGATGCTGGGGGCTTGTGGAAGGTGTCTTCTGATTGCTTGTCTTTTCTTGGGGAGGCAGGAATACGTATAGGGAAGTAGCATATGGAAAAGTGGTAGTACTTCCAGGCAGCATTAAAAGTGCACTTGAGGATATAGGTGTTATGACTTTTAAGTGAGTTCCATTGGCATGATTAAGAGTTTTCCACCAGCCATGTTCAGCTGCACGAGTGTAGGTGGGGAATAGTCTAAGTTAAACAGGATTTTGTTTTTTCCTTGATGGCTAAAGAGGGCAAGGGGAACAAGAAAGTTGAGTGTATAAGCAAGTAAGTGATTATAATGACAGACCTTGGAATGGAAGCCGAGGAATGAGGGAAATAAGAACATGAGGTGGGTGAAGGATAAGAAAAAGGTGGCAGGATCAATGGATTAGAGGTCCCAATGGGGGCTAAATATGGTTAAAAGTGTGTAGTAGAGAGGGTGACCTGAAAATACAGGGGTTGTTGGTCACAGATTGAGATTTATGAAATGGAGTTTATGGAGGGGTGGCAGTTTACTGGCAATGACACTCTCTAGGATAGCAGTATGGGAGTGAGTGGCGAAGGTGGGGTGGAGAACAAGATCGTTTGGGGAAGAAGTTAAGAAACTGAGGCCTGGGTATTGGGAAGATCATTCATGGGGATATTAATATCAAGGATTATGAAAGGAGCCGTGACAGGCTTGTGGTCCTAGCCAAGATGAAAGATCCCCATATTCCATGTCTCCCCTCTGACAACTAAAAATCCCACAACAAAAGGAAAATGGAAGGCTCTAAAAGTCTTTAAAAGGTTGAAAAAAGATTGCATAGAGGCTTTGAGACTTGAGGAATGACATGGGAGTGTGTTCACTCGGTTTCCTTATTGTTTCCATGTATCCTAAACAGGGCACTTAAGAAGCCTTCAACCCAAACCAACAACAGGCACAGATAAAAATGATTTTTAAAAAGCCTCTTCCTCCAAGCCAAAGGACTTGAAATGTAATGGCTTAAGAACAGAAAATCTTTTTGACAATACCCATCTGGCTCCAGCCAGACACCAATGGCAAACGCACACCCCCTCTCTGGTTTCAGCTCGCCTAAGCAGGAAGCCGATATCCCCAACATTACCCCATACACCACAGAAACAGCCAGCAAGTGTCCTGGTTCCCCCAGTGATGCAGTGTTGGTGAAACCAAGAGATTTGATGATCCAGCCCGTTCTTAGAAGCAGGTGATGGTCTGATTGCCCGGCTAAGTTAGTGCAGGTGCAGTTGAGTAAGGAGCTGATCTTCCAACCCCTACGCAGTAGAATTAGGTAATACTCTGACTGTCAGCAAAATTCAGCAAGCTAAGCTTCAACTCCCACCTAGCAGCAAGGAGACTTCGTGAGGATTCGCGAGGCAGAGCAAATGAGCACTCTTCTTCCCTCCCGCCTGTCCCAGGTGTCAGCAGGATCCAGCAGGTAGCTGAACACCGACCCTGAATTGGCAGCAACAAGACTCAACAGCTGGTGTGAGTAGAGTGGACACGATGATGTCCCCCACTGCTGGTGTCAGTGGGGCCCAATGGGGAACTGAACATCCACACCCAACTGGTGGCAACAGACAGACTGAACAATGTGGTATGAGGCAGTGCTAGGCAGCATGCCTGTGCTTCTCCCTACCCTTGTGCCAGTGGGTAAGAGACCGAGTACCCACACCCAAGCAGCATCAGTGAGGTATAAGGAGGTGTTGCAAGGGGAGCTTAACAACTTTACTTCCCCCTCCCTCAGTGGCATGAGCCCAGTGTGGAGCTGAGCTTACACTGCAAAGAAGGAACAGGGCATTGTGAGTTGGTGCCCAGCTTCTGTGAAGGGGTCTAGGCCAAGGGGTGAGCGGAACTTCCACTCCATCCATGTGTAATGAGGCTCTATGAGTCAGGACACCACTTTTGCTGCAGAGGTGTTGGTGAGGACCAGGGGGAAGTTGAACCCACGCACCCACCAGAACCTTGAACTACACCTTAACAGGGAAATTCCCTGCTAAGAGGAAATATTAAATATGATCCAAAGTATTAGAATTCGACATCTTTCTTAGTCTGTTCAGACTGCTATGACAGGATACCACAGATTAGGGGGCTTATAAACAATAAGAATTTCTCACCTTTCTGAAGGCCAGGAAGTCCAAGATCAAGGTGCCAGCAGATCTGGTGTCTGGTAAGGGCCTGCTTACCTGGGTCACAGACAGCAGTCTCTTCACTGTGTTCTCACATGGAGGAAAGGGCGAGTGATCTCTCTGGGGCCTCTTTAATACGGGCATATATCCTGCTCTGCCCTTATGTCCCCATCACTTCCCAAAGACCACACCTCCAAATACCATCACGTAGGGGATAGGTTTCAACATATGAACTTCCGGGGGATACAAACATTCAGTTTATAGCAACATCCCAAAAAGCCAGGATACAAAAATAAAAATTACCCATCATCCCAAGAACCCGGAAAAAACAATCACAACACAAATGGGAAAAAAGCAATCAACAGATCCGAAAGGTATACAGTGTGTGTTCTCCAACCACAGTGGAATCAAAATAGAAGTCAAAGACAACTGAAAAAACTCTAAGGACTTGAAAATTAAACAACACTTCTAAATATTCCCTGGGTCAAAGAATAATTCTTAAAGAAAATAGAAATACATAGAGCTCAATGATAACGAAAATACAATATATCAAATTACATAGGAGGCAGCTAAAGCAGTGCACACAGGTAAATTGGCAACACTAAATCCTTGGATTAGAAAGGAAGAAACACTCAAATCAGTAATTTCCTACATTGAGAAATTAGGAAAGTAAGAGCAAAATAAATTCTATGCAAATAGAAAAAAGTAAACAAAAGGAGCAGAAATTAGTGCATTGAAAATTAAGAGTTATAGAGAAAAGTCAATGAAACAAAAAAGCTCTTTTTTAAAAAATATCAGTAAAATTGACAAACCTCTAAAGAGACCAACAATTTTTTAAAAGATAGAATTCCAACATCAAGAATGGAAAAAGTAATATCACTGCAGGTCCTGCAGTCATAAGGATAATATAAATGATAATAAGGGAATGTTATAAACAAATCTACACACGCACATAGATTGGAAACTGAGGAGAAATGGATAAATTTCTTGCAAACCACAAACTCACAAACTACTGAAATTCAACCAAGATGAAACAGGCAATTGGAGTAGTCCTCTAACCATTAAAGATGATTTGCAATTAAAGAACTCCTGCAAAGAGATCTCTAGGCCTACATGGTTTACGGGAGATTTCTACCAGATATTTAAAGAGGAATTGACTGCAAATTTACACAATTTCTTCCAGAAAGTTGAAGAAGAATCACTCTCTAACTCACCTTATGAAGCTAGGGTTACCCTAATATCACAGAAAGAAAAAAAGGAAAAGGAAGAAAAACTGTAGGTCAATATCTCAAACACAGCTGCCAAAGTCATCAACAAAATATTTGAAAATCAAACGTGGCAAATCCCACTACTAGGTATATACCCTGAGGAAACCAGAATTCAGAAAGAGTCATGTACCAAAATGTTCATTGCAGCTCTATTTACAATAGCCCGGAGATGGAAACAACCTAAGTGCCCATCGTCGGATGAATGGATAAAGAAGATGTGGCACATATATACAATGGAATATTACTCAGCCATAAAAAGAAACGAAATTGAGCTATTTGTAATGAGGTGGATAGATCTAGAGTCTGTCATACAGAGTGAAGTAAGTCAGAAAGAGAAGGACAAATACCGTATGCTAACACATATATATGGAATTTAAGAAAAAAAAAATGTTATGAAGAACCTAGGGGTAAAACAGGAATAAAGACAGAGACCTACTGGAGAACAGACTTGAGGATATGGGGAGGGGGAAGGGTGAGGTGTGTTAGGGCGAGAGAGAGACATGGACATATATATACTAACAAACGTAAGGTAGATAGCTAGTGGGAAGCAGCCGCATGGCACAGGGAAACCGGCTCGGTTCTTTGTGGCTGTCTGGAGGGGTGGGATAGGGAGGGTGGGAGGGAGGGAGACAAAGAGGGAAGAGATATGGGAACATATATATATGTATAACTGACTAAAAAAAAAAAAAAAAAGAATAATTACCATGAGCAATAAGGTGCTTTTATTCTAGGTATGCAAAACTAGTTCAACATTTGAAAGGTCAGTTAATGTAATGCACCATATCCACAAGGTTAAGAAGAAAAACCACAGGACCATAGCCATTGTAGAACAAACATTTGATAAAATCCAATGCCTATCATGATTTAAAAACAAACAAACACAACTCAGCCAACCAGGAACAGAAAAGTTTCTTCATTCTCACACATAGCCCCCTACATCTCAAAACCAGCAATGGCACATCAAATCCTTCTCACTTTTGGAATATTTCTGACTTACCCTTCTGCCGTGTCTCTCCCTGTCTCTCCTGCCTCTTCCTTTGATGCATCTCTGACTTTCTTTGGCCTTCCTCTCCTACTTTTATCATGTGATTACATTGAGGCCACCTGGATAATTCAGGCTCTCCTCTTAAGATCATCTGATGACCAACCTAATTACATCTGCACGTCCTTTCACAGCAGTACCTGGTTTAGTACATGATTGAATAACTAGGTGATGGGAATCTTAGAGATTTAGACTTATGTCTAAAAAATGGCAGTAACTGTCAAATTCAGACAAATCTCCATATGGACAGGGATAGGAAGTCTTATCTTAATTAGGATGAATCCTAATTAAGTTTCTTCCTTTTTCCTATTCCAATATTTACTAAATGTTTACTGAATGAATGATATGTACTCAGATTGTGTTAGATGAAATGGATAAAGTTGTGAATAAGAAACATCCCCTGCCCTCGTGGATCTGGTATTCTTGTGGCAAATACCAAGAGCTAAAATTCTGTGATGAATCCCAAGAAGCGAACAGATGGAATGCAGGAAGAAGAGTGCATTGGGCCGGGTGCCGCGACAGCTAAAAAGAGGGGAACCTGAACCAGTCTAATGGAGAACAAAGTTTACAATCTACAGTTCTCCAACGCTGGGGAAGCTGATGACTTCCACAATCATTTCAGACCTAAGGTTACATCTAAGAAATGGTAGGCAGGTATAGAAGTCTTCAGGCAGGGTATGTGAAGGTTGGATAGAGATCACAGGGATTTCCAAATACTTAAAGATTATAGCTCTATAGGAGAGGTTTTGACGGGAGGTTGGAAAAGGACCCGTAATACTCCAGGTTTCTGGTCCTCAGTAAACATCCTTGCTATGTTTCTTATTTGAAATATATAAGATAAACATTTGTATTTCATAAGCAATAACTTTCAAAATTATTCTGAGAAATAATATGGAAAGAACTGTTGATAATAAATTAATCTTTCTTTCTTTTGTTCTTCCTTCTTTTAACTGTTGAAGGAAGAGGGGGAAGTTGAAGCTTAGGTAACATTTAGTTATACAAACAAAACAACTCATTTTCCTGTGACCTCCGGGCACTTATGTAAGTGTCCATCATTTACAGGAACCAGTGCAGTGCCCAGTTTACACAGTTCACACTATTGGGATCCTATTTTTCCTCCTAAGATGAATCTTCCTCAATAACCACTTTCCTTTTTATTTTTAACTTCCTTTAGGAGGAACAGCTTGGGGTGAGGAGACATTTCACCGTGGTGCCAAGTGAAAGGCTCCTGAAGGAAACAGTGGGAGTGACTATTTTGACATTGACTGTACTGCCTTAAAATAAGTTTTTGATGAAACAAAAAAAAATGGCCTGTGAAAATAAGATCCAAGCCAGCACCAAACATCCTGGTGCCGTCTCAGGAAACCACTGTACTTACTGCACATATAATCTAACTGTCTACACTCAAAAGGTGTTAGAGAGATTGTTTTAGGTATAATGTGTGTCATGATTACTTTCAAAATGACTTAAGGCGTAGTCACACTTAAATAGTGCAAAACGAGACAAGATTAGACAGAGACCATCTTAATACTCAGTTCACGTTTTGCCTCTTCCAGGAAGTCTTCCCTGACCCTGCTCCCTTTCAGCTGTTAAAGCTGAGTTATGTGCCTCTTCCTTTGTCTTACCATATGGCCTTTTGCTTCTATCTACTACAACATGTGTCTCCTGAAGGTTGGAGACTGCTGGTAGTTTAGGATGGTCTTCAGCTTCAGGAGATGCTGCTCATTTTGTGGCAGGTCAACAGATGTTGCTAAATGCTTGGCATAGATTAAGTACTTAATAAATAGCTGCTCACAGTCATAAGTGGGCACAGAAATAGGCCCTGAGTTTCTTGATAGTGAAGGAGATAAAGGAGCCATAGTGAACTACAAAATTTGAGGACCCTTTTCTCTCTATTCTTACTTGATCTTTCAGAACCAGGTGCACAGGAAATCACATCCTCTTTTTGGAAACACACTCCTCTCTCAACCTCTTTGACAATGTACGGTCTTGGTTTTCCCACTACCTCACTGCTTACTCTTTCACCATCTGTTATTTTTTCCTCCTCCTTATAAAGGCTGGAATTCCTCTCAACTCTATCTTTGGCCACATTTCCCTCTGTTTTGTTTTTTCCATAAGTGATCTCATTTATTCCCATGGCTTTAAGCATCAGTTACATTCACAAATCTCAAAGGTATATGTATAGTCCATATCTCTCTTTTGCATTCCAAACTCAAATATTCCATTGTCTACCTATATCGCTAATTGAATATCTAATGTTTATCTCAAAAGTAATATTCAACATTCAACACGGGACTGCTTATTTCCTTTTCATCCTCCCAAGTCTTTTCTCCATCGCCCCAACTTTCTCAATAATGGCAGCCATGAAAATGCTCCTCCCAGACATCTAATTACAAGGAGTGTAACTGACCAAGTGCTTAGATGTTGAGCTCTGAAATCTATCCATGTATTTGTGCAGAGGCTTTACTTTTCACAGACAGCTCCCAGCCAATGGCTGAGTGCAACAGGATTATTAAAGCAGGCATATTTACGGGGGATACAGGATTCCTCTGATAGATAACTTTGGCTCAAGAATTCCCTTATGACCTTGCTCAACATTCCTTTGGCTGCACTGTCTGACATGCTTCCACTCAAACTTCCTTCGTTCCTTCTTTCCTCCACTCTAGGGCAAACCTACACTGGTATCTCTCAGCCTTTCTTAGCTCCTTCCTCATTTCTTCTCACAAGTGTTTACCCTAGTAAAATCCATGCATGTTTAATGCTATTTTGGACTCTGCCTTTTAGAGGACCCAGATTAATAAAAGTGGTACCAAAAATAGGGTAGTCTGAGAAACAGGGAAGAAGATGAGGTTTCGGTATTGGCCAGAAGATGAAAAGGTGGGGTCTGTTTGGTAGGTAAGGCATAAGTAGTCCCTAGCACAAGTTGATGACTCAATTGCAAAATATTTCTCAGCAGGTGATTTGGGAAAATACCCCAGTGCAGGAGACTTTTGTGTTAGTGTAATGATGTAGGTATTTGGAGAATATTGTACATGTGCACAAAATAGCAGTTGGCTGGTTAATGCTAAGTTGTATCCAACGACTGCAGAAGGATGGTGAGAGACTGAAAGATGTTAAGAAGCAATTAATAGCTTAATGTGAGAGCCAGAGACCCTTGTTGATTGGCGGTAGCATATGAAGTGGCCCTTATCACATACAGTGCAAGAGCAGACATAAGGGAACATCAGATTGAAGACCCAAGTGTGAAAGTACCAGAGATCCAGAGATGTTTCACTGGTTAGCCAAAGATGGTCAGTTATGCAAAGATCAGAGTCCTGGAGTCCTGACACATGGCATGAAGATATACCCTGAGGGATGCAACTACTTGACACCTAGAACTTCTAGGGTTGCAAAGGTAGCTCATACCTCCCCCCAAAAGAACTAGTACATCTGCTATGTTGTAAGATTCACAAGGCAACTGGTACCTCCCTCGGGATCTGCTCCCACCTCCTCTCTTGGCTGCTAGTCCCATAACCAGACTTAAATCCCAGTAAAACCTGACTGGGGATATGCTAGGTCTATAAGGAAGGGAAGATATATGCGTGAAGAATTAAAATAATCAGCAGGGGCCAGGGTCATACCCCTAAAATTGGATTTTGAAGGTACTTGATCAAGAGGACCAGAATGTGAGACTGGATAGGCAATAATTTGTTAACTTGAGGATACTGACTTGGACATGGGACACTCTCGCCAGGTCCCAGAGGACGGAGCAAACTTGCTGTTGGGGGGGCTATCAGAAGCCAGGAAAAAGCTATGGTCAATACTTAATGGAAATACCCGATTAGCACTGGAAAACAGTGGAGGAAGGAAAAAAGGCTGCTAGAACTGGGCATGTGAATCTGGAAGATCAGAGTCTTATGATCCAGGGAAGGCCCAAGTGAACATACTATTTGCCAAGGCCATCAGGAACGTGCTGAGAGAAGGGCTCCAGCATCACTAAGGAGTTCAATGCTTATTTTCTTTTGCAAGCCAGGAATGATGGTAGAAAAGGCAGTCATGGAGCTTAACTTATTAATATCCATGAGGATGATGGGGCCTAAAAACAACAGAGATCAGGTTGCAGCACTTAAATGCTAGAACCCATGATACCACAAATACCGTGATGACCAGCAAGGTCTGAAGGGCAAGCCAAGGGGGCTTGACCCATAGGGAGTCAGAGAAATAAGTTGAGCACAGCATCTCTAGAGGCAAAGTAGACAAGCAACCATCAAAGGTACCACTTAATATCTATAAGTAAAAAAATTTTTAAATAAGATGGAGAAGCAAGAGGCTGAGTGTAGTTGACTCAATAAAAAGTCATGATCTCTTGCTTAGACCTGAATCAATTTTCAGATCTGGAATCCAGTGACTCAAGAGATGGACAGGTCCCTAGGAAGAAGACCCCTAAATACCATGGCAATATATATCCCATGATGATTCTCAAAGTCTTTCCCCCAAAGGACCTAGGGTCTTTGACTTAGGTGACTGTACAGTGAGGAAAGGGTAATAGTAAGACATTTATAGTACTACTAATCACAGTGGACATTGATACATGGAGACCCTCAGTGTCATCACACTCTCTTCTCCCACTAGACTGGTAACTTAGAAGCCAAATAACAAATAGAATACTGGCTGAAGTATGGCTCACAATGGGCTCACTGGGTCTACAAACATACCCGTAGTCATTTTTCCAGTCCCCACATGCACAACTGAAATTGATATACTTGAAAGTTGGAGTAAGCCCTACATTGGGTCCCTGGCCTGTGAAGTAAGAACTATCAATATTAGGGAAGACCAAATGGAAACCCCTGAAATCACCTGAAAATGATACTAAATCAGAACAATATCTTATCATCACGACAGAGGGTAATGCTGAGATCAGTGACACCATTAAAAATCTAGATAAAGAAGATATGGCAGATATATACATGGAATACTACTCAGCCATTAAAAAGAATGAAATAGTGCCATTTGCAGTGACATGGACGGACCTAGAGATTATCATACTGAGTGAAGTAAGTCAGACAGAGAAAGACAAACACCATACGATATCACTTATATGTGGAATCTAAAAAAAGGGTATAAATGAATTTATCTACAAAACAGAAATAGAGTTACAGATGGACAAAACAAACTTACGGCTACCGGGGGTAAAGGGGGAGGGATAAATTGGGAGATTGGGATTGACATATACATACTACTATATATAAAATAGATAACGAATAAGGACCTACTGTATAGCACAGGGAACTCTACTCAATATTCTGTAATGGCCTATGTCAGAAAATAATCTAAAAAAGAGTGGATATATGTATATGTGTAACTGATTCACTTTGCTGTACAGCAGAAACTAACACAACATTGTAAATCAACTATAAATTTTATTCCAAAAATTTTTTTTAAATAATAAAAACTAATAAAAGGATAGAGGAGTGGTAGCCTTTATATCTCTGTTTAATTTTTCAGTCTGGACCCTGCAGAAAATGGATGGATCCTGAAGAATGACTGTATACAATCACAAGTAGTAATCCTGATTGCAGGTACTGTGCTGGACATGATATCTTTGCTAGGACATATTAATAAACCCTCTGATGCACTCCATGCCACCAATGATTTAATGAACATATTTCTACATTCTAATTAGCAAAGAGTATCAGAAATAATTTTCATTTATGTGGGATCGATAGCATTCATTTATAATGTGTCACGGCTATGTTAATTTTCTTGCGCTGTTATAATACAGTCTGAAGAATCTGGACCATAGAACATCACACTGATCCGCTGCATTGATAACATCATGCTGATTTGACAGGGCAGGAAAGAAGTGACAAATAGACTGGAGGTCCTGTTAAGGCACATGTACTCCAGAGGGTGGGAGATAAACCCTAATAAATTTTAGGGACCTGCAAATTCAGTGAAAGTTTTACATTTCCAGTGTTCAGGGACATGTTGGGATGTCCCCTCCAAAGCAAAAGACACATTTCTGTATCCATCTTGAATTCCCCATCACAAAGAAGGAAGCACAGCATTTTGTAGCCATCTTTGGATTCTGAAGGCCTAGAATTCCATACCTGGGAGTATTGCTCTACCCTATACACCTTCGGACACGGAAATCTACCAGCTTTGAGTCAGACCCAAGGACAAAAAGGCAGTGGAGCAGGTCTAAGCCAGAGTGCCATTATCCTTGTCACTTGAGCCACAAAATTAAATAAACCCTATAGTGTTGAAGATATAAGTACTGGGAAAGGATGCGGTTTGGAGCATACGCTCCAATGGGATATTCACAATATAAGCCCTTGGGATTCTGGAATAAGGCTATGCCATCCATAGAAAAGTGTATGACTTTTTTTGTGTGTGTGTGTGGTATGTGGGCCTCTCACTGTTGTGGCCTCTCCCGTTATGGAGCACAGGCTCCAGATGTGCAGGCTCAGCGGCCATGGCCCACGGGCCTAGCCGCTCCGCGGCATGTGGGGTCTTCCTGGAGCGGGGCACGAACCCGTGTCCCCTGCATCGGCAGGCGGACTCTCAACCACTGCACCACCAGGGAAGCCCGAAAAGTATATGACTTTTAAGAAACAACTCTTGGAGTATTACTGGGCTCTGGTAGAAACAGAACACTTGACCATGGGTCACCAAGTAAAGATGCATTCAGAACTGTCCCTTCTGTTGGACTCAACAAATTATACACTCAGACACGCCTAGAAGCAGTCCATCATGGAATGGAAATGTACATCCTGCAATCAACCCAAGCAAGACAAGAGGGCACAAGTAAGCCGCATGAACTGGTAGCCTAGAACTTTTGTTACCCAAAAGAGTTGCACCAGTGCCCTTCCTTGGCTTGCAAGGGACTCCTGCATGACTGACTGGAAAAAGAGGAAAACTGGGCTTCCCTGGTGGCACAATGGTTGAGAGTCCGCCTGCCGATGCAGGGGACGTGGGTTCGTGCCCCGGTCCGGGAAGATCCCACATGCCGCAGAGCGGCTGGGCCTGTGAGCCGTGGCCACTGGGCCTGTGCGTCCGGAGCCTGTGCTCCACAAAGGGAGAGGCCCGCGTACCGCAAAAAAAAAAAAGAAAAAAAAAAAAAGAGGAGGAAAACTCCGAACGTGTTTTATGGATGAGTCAGCATGCTATGGGAATGAAAAGCAAAAATGGACAGTGGCAACATAGCCACATTCCCAGTGGCTAACCTTACAAGACAGAGTAGAGCAAAATCATCCCAAGGGTAAGATGTGCACCTGGTTATCTACTTTGTGTAGAGGGATAAGGGGCCTAAGGTGAGAATATATATATAGATTCCTGGGTAGGGGTCAATGGACTAGCTTTCTAATCTGGGGCTTGGAAAGACAAAGACTAAAAGACAAAGAGGTTTAAGGAAGAAGCATGTGGATAGACATACGGGAGTGGGCATGAAGTATGAAAACATTTATATCACACATTAATGCTCACCAGGAAGTATTCATCACAGACAGGCACTGAAAACCATGTTGATGAAATGACTCAGTCAGTTGACATTACTGGCCTTTCTCATCAGCCATCCCAGAAGTAGCATAATGGGCATTTGAATGGAGTGTCCATGGTGGCAGACATGGAGGTACATGTGAACCCAACAACATGGACTTCCACTGACATAGGTATTGCTATCTCTGAATGTCCAACATGTCAGCAACGTAGACCAATGCTGAGCACCTGGTATGACACCATTCCACAGGGAGATCAAATGGCCACATTGTGGCAAGGTGATGACATTGGGCCTGTCTATTCTGGAAGGGCCAGTATTTCATTTTCATAAGAACAGATACTCATCCAGACATGAGTTTGCTTTTCTTCTTATAGAATCTTAGCCACTATCTGTGGGCTTATGGAATTCCTGGTCCATAGGCCTGGTATCCCACACACAACATAACATCTAACCAGAGTATCCATTTCACAGAAAAGGATGTGCAGGAGTGGGCCCATGACCATAGGTTCCACTGGCCACATCACATACAACACCATCCAGAAACAGCTGGCTGTGTAGAACACTGGAACTACCTTCTAAAAATACAACTAAAGTGCCAGGTCAAAAGAAATCCTCAGAAAGGATGGGATGTCATCCTTTGCAATGCAGTGTACTAGACTGCATTTATTAAATCAGGGGCCTCTATATGGCACTGTGTCTCCCTTATGAAGGTACATGTATCTGGGAACCAAGGGTTTGGCAGCAAGTTTGGCCTCACACCACCACTCTCAATGACCCACTGGAGAATTGTGTGCTTCCTGTCCTCATCATTCAGGGCTCTGTGGGGTTGGAGGGTCTAGTTCACAAAGGAGCCACACTCTGGCCAGGGGACATAAGTAATGGCAAGCTACGGCTGCCACCAGGACCCTTTGTATTCATTATGTCCAAGGACCAGCAGGTAAAAGGAAGAGTCACCATACTGGCATGTACAAGTGGTCCTGATCATCAGGCTAAGGCAGGGATTCTTTTTCCCCACTGAGGCCAAGAGGATTACGTGTGGATCCCAGGTGTTCTCCTGGTACCTCCTGGTACTCTCTTGCCCAATTGTAACTGTGAATAAACAAGCGCAGCATCCCCAGACTCAGGTCTCAGAGCACTCAAGAATGAAGGCTTGGGTTACATCACCAGGTAAGCCACCAAGACCTGCTAAGAAGATAGCTCAGGGCAACTTGTTCCCCAACCCCACCAAATTGGGCTCAGAATACTTCCAATCCATCAACAGACACTGTTGGATTTCCCTCCAATAATATTCCTTAAAACCATCTACTTTTCTCATTTCCACTTCTCCACCTTAGTCTAAGCCATAATCATATCACATTTGGGTCACTTGAAGAGCCTCCTAAATTGTTCCCTTTCTCTCTTCCTGCTACAATTCACCTTCCCTACAAGAGACAAAGTGACTTAAAAAGAATACATCAAATTTCTTCTATGCGTTTAAAAGCTTCCAGTGCTTCCTTACCAATTTTAACAAAAAATTCCAACTCCTAACAGCAGCTACAAGATCCTGTATGATCTGGCCCTTACCTCTCTTTCCAACCGTATCTGTATGCTCTTCCCCATAACTCATCAACCACTCCAGCCTTGGATTCCTTGATAGTGTTGGAATATGCAATCACTTTTTACCTCATGGTCTTTACACTAGCAGTTCTTTTTGCCTGCAATGGTCTGTTTTTGGATCTTTGCATGACAGACTTCTGTTTGTCATTCTGTTCTCAGTACAAATACCACACATTCCCTGATGTCTTTCCTGGAAATCCAGTGTAAAGTACTAAAGTAGGTTTCCCCTGTCTCAACAACAACTGGTTATTCTTTCTCAACACGTTTTTTATTATTTGCTTATTTTTGTGTTTTTTTTCTTATCTATCTCCTCAAATAGGCTTTAAAATTGATTATATCAAGAATTAATTATGCCTTGTTTACCATTAAATGCCCAGTCCCAAACATAGTACAAGGCACATAGTAGATGCTCAAAAAATATTTTTCTTCCAGTTTTATTGAGATATAATTGACCTACAGCACTGTATAAGTTTAAGGTGTACAGCACTGTATAAGTTTAAGGTGTACAGCACAATGGTTTGACTTATATATATCATGAAATGATTATCACAATGTTTAGTGAACATCTGGGACTTCCCTGGCCATCCAGTGGTTAAAATTCCGTGCTTCCAATGCAGGGGGCGTGGGTTCCATCCCCGGTTGGGGAACTAAGATCCCACATGCCATGCAGTGTGGCCAAAGAAAACCCAAACAAACAACCAAACAAAAAGTTCAGTGAACATCCCTCACCTCATATAGATACAACATTAAAGAAGTAGAAAAAACAAATATTTTTCCTTGGATTTTCTCTCTTAACTTTCGTATGTAACGTACAGCAGTGTTAATTATATTTATCTCGATGTAATAATTTTTTAAACTCAGATCTTCACTTGCACTAGCCATATTTTCCAAGAATTAAACAAGGAGAAATCAAGTGGAGATGCTGGGGATCGAACCCAGGACCTCATACATGCAAAGCAGGTGCTCTACCACTGAGCTACATCCCCATGTTGATGTAATCATTTTTAATAAACTTTGTCAGTGTATAACCAAAGAAACTTGCCTGAGCCAAACCATTTTACCTTAAGAAAAGCAATATTATGTCAAGTGTATGTAATTTTGATACAGGAAATTGGAGAATATCATAGATAGTAGTTCAACTATGGCTTTATAAAAGATATAATATTTTATCCTCTATAGAGGCAGTAAAACCACAATTCACAAAACATTTTCATAGGAAAAGTGACAGCAGGTTATATGGAGAAAACAAAGACAGAGGTATAATGATCCAGGAATCCATTCCTTTATGAGGTTCCAATTAAATTAGGTATTATTTATATGTTTGATTATAAAAATTATATAAGCTCATTATAGATACTTTGAATATATATTTATACTATCAGAGACAACAACTTTTCCACGTAGGGTCACTAATTTTCCAGTCTTTCTTTTAGAGTAAACTGGATATACAGTTCTGTATTATTCCGATTTACATTATATAATCAACATTTTCCCACATTTTTCCAAATAAAATTTAAAGGCCTGCATTTTATGCGATCACATGAATGTGCTCTAATTTATTTTATCCCATTCCCTACAGTTAAATGTTTACATATATCTACTTTTTCTTATTATATAATAACTCTGAGAGGGTCATCATTATTTATTAATATATGTCTGTATTTATGATTATTTCTTTATGATATAGTCACCAAAGTATAAGTTCTATGTCATACTTCTTGAAAATTTTTGAAGGTTGCTATAGATTGCTGTTTCTTTCCGTAAGTTTATAAAATTTATACTAATTTATAGTTCTGCCAGCAATATTTGGTTCTTGTTTCATAAAACTTTGTCATCCTTGAGCATCAGTATCTTTTATAATTTAATAGGTGACAAATGGTATATATAGCTATTTAGTTTTCTATTTCTTTGATTACAATTTTTAATGTTTATATCAAAATTTCTAATTTTTGATGTATATGGGCATGAGTTTTGTTTAGTTCCTACTTTTTAAATCAGCATCTCAGTTTTCTTATTAATATATGAAAAGATTTAATTATAAAAAATGCTTTTAAATTTCCAACCAACTATTATACAAAGCAAAAATCCTCTTTCCTAATATGTATCTATTGCTAACACTTTTCTTGATAGTACTGGTGTAATTTTATTTTACTTCATATAACATTTTTTGAGCAATAATGAACATTGAATTGACAAGCCAGGGTTCTCATTGCTGACTCCACCATATCTTTTTGTGTGACCTTGAAAATGTAGACAACAGATTTTATTCTAATGCACAGACAGCTGGTGCCCACCCATTCATCCATTCACTCATTTATTCATTCTTAAGTCATTATTTTAATGAGTACCCCATGGAGAGAACTTGGAAATTTTCCATCCCTACGTCTCTCCCAAAGCTGCTGGATGCCTGAAATTTAACCATTAGAGAATCATTTTAGGGACTATTGATCTGGGGACAGAGCTATCAAGAGGTTTAACTGTAAAAAGTCAAGCAACAGGCAAATAGCTGCCTCCTTCTAGCCATTAAATCACATTCTTCCACTGCCTTCCAATACACCAAGCAGGGCTTTGGGGAAAACTCCTTCCCTAGGGTTTCTCATCCTTTCTTCTCATTTCACGGCTTTGGATTTATATTGGGAGGATCACGGTGAGGTTTCATTAGATTATTTGGGGGTAAAGGATGGTTGCTTTCCTGACGAGCCGTAGGTAAAGAAGCTCAGCGTACAATTTACTTCGTGCCTAGTCACCTCATGAGGTACTGGGGTAGGAGTCCCATTACCTTTGTCCTGAATAAGAGTAGCATCCTCTTCTGGGTTTTAGGTGGGCTTGGGGCCTGGATGCGTCTGTCTCAGGGCCAGGACTGGGATGACAGGATCGGACAGAGCCTGGGTTAGGATGAGGGAAGTGACTGAGTTATTCAAGTGCAGGGCTGGATCCCACATTTATTTAAAATTTTGTCCATCATAGATTTTTCATTGATTTCAAATTTTTAAAATATTACATTAGAATAATGTGCATTTTGATTTACTGATTTTTTTTTTTTTTTTTTGGCCGCGCCACACGGCATGCGGGATCCTAGTTCTCTGATCAGGGATCAAAGCCACACCCTCTTCAGTGGAAGTGCAGAGTCATAACCACTGGACCACCAGGGAAGTCCAATTTACTGATGTTTTTGATGGCTCCTAAAATTCTGTGCCCTCGTTAAGTGCCTCAGTTGCTTGATCGTAATCCTGGCCCTGATTTTATTTCCTAGAGACGGAGGGAGCTTATCATCACCTTCAAGCTCGATATTAACCAAAGCTGGATGATTCCCAAATCCAACCCCAGCTGTCACTTTTGGAGAAAGTTTTGGCTTCCTTCCATATCCATCTGCTCTGGCCACTGGGTGTATTCCATATGTTTGAGTCTATGTCCTGGTCTATATCCTGTGACAATTCAGCAATTATCTCTCATTTGACATTCACCTTGGCTGAACAATAAAACAATAGCAAAAGGTACCATGCACTTTGGAGACTTCCACAGACTTCTTTGGTTCAGGAACTTGGGGTAGGTGGAGTTGGGGATGGTGGGCAGCAGGACAAATTCCTTCAAGGCTCTGAAGCGGCAGGGGGCTGCAGAAGGTACACTATTACAGGGATTCTTAAACCTGGCTACATACTACAATCACCTGAAGAGCTTTCAAAAATACCCACGTCTGGGTTCTACCCTCAGCTTTTCATTTAATTGGTCTGGGGTAGAACTGAGGCGCTGGGGTTTTGTAAAGCTCCTCAGATGATATTAATGTGAAACCAAACTCGAAAACCACTGTCTTTCATTACTCAGGGGCCAGCTGAGGCTCACTCTGAAGGGCATGAGAAGCAGATTATTATGGATCTGAAGAATCAAGTGAATAGTTTCTAAGGGTTTGGGTGAAGAAATGTCTTGTACAGCGAAAATTGGTAGCAGTGAGAGGGAGGGTGGGGAGAAAGTTTCAGTATTTCCCTAAGATTTGCTCAGTGCTATGTCCCAATTCATTATGGATGCTGGGAGCTGAATACTCTTTTTTCCACTGAGTGCCCAAACTTTGGTTGAGTTTTGTTTTTAACCCTGGTCTCTGCTTATAATCATATTTGAAGCTATAGAATCTCACCAAGTGAGTTTCTAAATGTATTTTAAACATTTACCAAGGAGCTTCTTCCAAAATATGTATTCTCTTTTTTTTTTTTTTTTTTTTTTTTTTGCGGTACACGGGCCTCTCACTGTTGTGGCCTCTCCCGTTGTGGAGCACAGCCTCTGGACGTGCAGGCTCAGTGGCCATGGCTCACGGGCCCAGCCACTCCGCGGCATGTGGGATCTTCCCAGACCGGGGCCCGAACCCGCGTCCCCTGGATCGGCAGGTGGACTCTCAACCACTGCGCCACCAGGGAAGCCCTGGTGTATGTTTTGAATACCTTGAGAGACATGTTTCTGCTGCCAGTTTTAGGCTAGAGTGTAAAATTTCTAGTAAACATCAATCTCAATTTCAAAGCCATAACCCCTTGCCTTCAGAAAATCCTCTCCATTTTAGAGTTGGAAATAAGAGAGCACCAATGTGGAGAGGGGCTGATATTGCTTCTCAGGTCATCAATGACCATAATGACGTGAAGAAGATGGAACAGTTTCTATCTTCATTACCCTAATAGGACTTTGGGGACTATTAGGGTAATGAAGATTAATAGTTCCATTACTCTTTCACTTTCGTGCTAAACCAAAGCCACAGATCACTGAGGAGAAAAAGGTATCCCAAATATTATGTAATTGTCATTGACTGAGAACGAGGGACTCCATTTGGTTTCTTGCACTAAGTTTGGTTTCAGTCTTTGCTGGGTAACCAGAACTTTCTGTGGTCCAGATGATACTGCTGAAAATGATCACCATACTGTCCTCTATTTTGAGGTTTATTAAGAGCAGCTCTTGTTCTGTTGAGATGTCTTGAGAGTGGTGGAAGGATGGGATGCCAGGGCTGTTTCTCTCGCCTACATTTTGGAATTCTTGATAGAATAATTTTCTGAAACTTTGCATTAAGGTCAAAGGACTTCCACTGGGAGGTTTTGAGTCATGGTAATTACCTAGAAAAATATTGATGTAGTATATTTTTTGTCTTGTTTCACAACAGCATAATGAGAATTTACCTGGTACTTTTCCTAAACTGCTGCATGAATTTAGGGAGGTCACTTCCCTTCTTAGAGCCTCAGTTTTCATGTCAACACATTGGAGTTGAACTGCATGATCTCAAAGCTCCCATCCAACTCAAATATTCTATGATTTGGTGATTTCTAGCTAAAATTGGGTGAGTTAATGCATGCAGATTTTACTTCACATCTAGGAAGGCAAAATAATTTTTCTGACAACAAATTCAGCATATCAATGCTGTAATGTTGCTATCTTTATACTTATTAAACTTTATTTTTTTCTAAAGACCTTAAAGCACTTTGACATTTCTTAGACTTTATCTCTGAAGCTGAGTCTACGCCTTATTTCACTAATTCTCACCATGTGTGTTTGAGCAAAGGCGATAGGAAGGTTATTATCCTTGCTTCACAGATGAAAACACAAGGTGAGTTAAATTACAATCTTCAAGGCATTGAGGGATAAAAAGGAAAATAAAGACTAGGACTCAGCCTGTATGGCGAAGGGAAGGAGGAAAGAAAAAGAAACTGCTGGTAGCTGAATTTGGGTATGGGATGTGGGGACAGAGCCTCTATGGGGCCTGTTGCCAGGAAGCTACTTGAAAAATAAAGAGTAGGAGGTAGTAGGTAGTAGTGGTCAGATTGATCATGATTCTGTCTGCCCAGCCCAGATTCTAAGAACTTTTCTAGGAACTAAATGCTAAATGTGAAAGTGGACCCAGTAAGTTTTCTAACCTAGTGTTTTACCCAGTACCTAATTTTCCTCTAAAAGCAGCAATTATTGCTAAGTCTTACAGTGATTGGTATGTCATATGCATTATCTTAGCTAAATACTCATGGGTTGGTACCATTATTGTGTCCATTATACAGCTAAAGAAGCTGAAGTCCTGGTCCAGGTCACACAGCCTGTAAGTGGAAAAACTAGCACCTGAATCTAGATCTGTCCCAACTCAAACCTGTGCTTTACAAAACTGCTTTCTAATGTTTCTCTGATAAGTGATATTCTAAAAGTTTATAGTAATATCATTTTTGTCTGCATACTACATTGCTTTATGAAAATACATTTCAATTTCTTCATGAAAATTTTGAGACCTCTGTCACTTAGTCTACCTACAGAAAAAAAAGCTTTTCGTTTTCTTTCTATGAAAAAGATGAGCAGTGATATTGTGAACAAAATTACAAACAATGGTATGCAATGTCTCACAACTCTACTGCAATTCATTTCGACAAGTATGTAGGAAGGTCTCATTTGTACCACATAATATGCAGAGAAATATGAATGTGAAGGTAAATAATACAGTCTCTATCTTCAAAGAATTTACAATAATTGAAATAGGCCCATTTCTTGGGCACATTAACATGGGTGGCTGCATTATATCCCACTCATTTGGAGTGATGGCATAGATGCTGCACCTTAATGTTTTTTCTGTCTATCCTAGGGATCCGATGAGAAGTATCTACAGAGCAGCTTCCTTCTATGGATGATATTCTTGGGCAGCCTTCACTGGTTGTTCCCCCAGGGCCACAACCCCTTTTCATGACGGCTGTGGAGAAACATGGAATAAATAATGAGTTGGCAAAGCCCTGTATCACTGCAGAGGAAGGAGTATGTATGTATTTATGTATTCCAGACATGTGAAATAATATTAGAGAAGATTGAGTCTTCAATGGTACATAGTTTTAAGGTTGGCAAGAAGTGGCTATTGATGGGGAGAAAAGTAAAGGTGGAGAGATCAAAGCAATTCTACGGAAGTGTAAGGAGGTATGAGGAGAGCAGATTTCTTAAGCTGTGGAATGCCATGAAAAGGTACTTAAATTTTGATATGAACAAAATGGAAAGACATTAATCATTGCAGTTCTGAAGGCTGGAATCAGTGCATAGGTAGTAGTTTTCTGTAATCCAGTGGCTTCCGAAATGTGATTCATGGAGCACTTGACTTTTATGGAGTCCTCTCATTAGTGACCCCTGTAGTGTTAATATTTATAAAGTCAGTTCTATCTAGGGTTAAAATAATGTACACATGGAGCTAAGAGTATCTCATAGCAAAACACACACAAGGGTTTGATTAAAAAAAAGGTAAGATAAATTATGCAAAAGTTATAGGAATTAAAAGTTTCTTATGCAATTTACTTAAATTTAAATATTTTTTAAAAGCATGGACTATGGATGTCAAGTAATATTTCCGTCATTGCCTAAAGGTATATTCTTAAGAGTTGCAAAGCATTCTTTGTTTCAAAAGTCTGTGGCAACAGACAAGATTGATATCAAACTGAATAATTCATCAGCTAAACTTTGCTCATAGCCATTAGCAGTAATTCTGATGAGTATGCATACAGAGAACTTGTTCAAACTTTCCTCCTAATTTCAGCATTGAACTTGAATGGTTCTTGATTCAAATTTCAAGTTTGTCAGGATTTTCAATCTCCTCATTAAAAAAAAGTCTAGGAAGGATTCATAACTTGAGAAGACATCCAATATTTATTTTTCCATATGAAATATACATGGATTAAAAATGTTTGGTACTTTATATTTAACATAACTTTATCAGATCCATTTTG
Source organism: Lipotes vexillifer (assembly GCF_000442215.2). NCBI lineage: Eukaryota > Metazoa > Chordata > Mammalia > Artiodactyla > Lipotidae > Lipotes > Lipotes vexillifer. Next base: position 372,352 of record NW_006781732.1, on the reverse strand, counting down.
TAAAAGTATATCTTAAATCCCCAAATTTTAATATCTAATTTAATATCTAAAGCTTAAGAAATATGTACTGAATATTTATAGCTTTACACTATCTGCCTATATCCAGTCTCAGTCTTCTCCACACAATATTCCTTAGAAGCAGAGAAATAAGAAGTGTTAATTTCCTCATTTTTTGGACCAAGGTATTAAGGCTCCAAGACTTTAAATGATTATCGTAAATTCACATGAATAATTTAGTGTTAAAACCAGCATAGCATGCAGGTTACCGAATCCAAGTTCAATGCTCTTATGTCAAATCAGAACATATTATATGATTCGTGTTATCAGTTCTTCAAAAATACTTTGAGGAATTTTACAATACAAGCTACATATAAATGAAATTCATAGCAGAAATAAAAAAGAATAAGATAATAAATATACATGTAGTCATAAACTAATCCATATCCTGTGGTCAAGAATTTACTGTGGATCTAAATTTCCTTGCAGCAATGTAAAAAGTTATATAATTTGCATCATTTGCCAAATGGAAAAACACAGGCAATGTGATATCATGTCACAACCATGCTAAAAACTCTCCCAATGTCTTTTCATTGCACTTACAGACAATTCAAACTACACATGTAGCCTACAAGGCACAACATCCTCTGGCTCCAATTATTTTTCTAGTCTCATCAAGTATTACTTTCCCCAGTGTTAACCACATTTTAATCTCTCTCTTCCTTCAACATGCCACACTCATTCCCATCTTCAGGTCTTTGGACTCACTATTCAATCCACTGGCAATGCTATTCACCCAGATATTCACTTGACTATAGCTCTTTCTTATTATCCAGGTCCTAGGTCAAAAGTCTTAGCTTCTCCTTATTCAAGCCTCGAAGAAATCATAACTGACCATCTTATCTAAATTAGTCATTTCCCCAGCTACTCCCTAATTAATTACCATGGCCTATTTTCTTCATAGCACCCTCTCTGACCCTCTCTGAAGTTTTCATATTTTTCCTAATTTTTGTTTATTTCTCTTCCCCTCCAAGTTGAATGAAAATTTCACAAGAGTCAAATACTCATGTGTCTTTTTTTCCCACTGTTGGATCTCCAGCACCAAGGACAGAGCCAACTGGGCACTCAATTGTAAATGAATAAAGTCACTGAGATGAACTTTTCTGAAAACGTAATCCTAAAGCCTCATAAATTCTTTTCTTTTTAACTTTATTTTTATGTTTTCTTAACATCTTTATTGGAGTATAATTGCTTTACAATGGTGTGTCAGTTTCTGCTTTATAACAAAGTGAATCAGCTATACATATACATATATTGCCATATCTCCTCCCTCTTGCATCTCCCTCCCACCCTCCCTATCCCACCCCTCTAGGTGGTCACAAAGCACCTAGCTGATCTCCCTGTGCTATGTGGCTGCTTCCCACTAGCTATCGATTTTACATTTGGTAGTGTATATATGTCCATGCCACTCTCTCACTTCATCCCAGCTTACCCTTCCCCCTCCTCATATCCTCAAGTCCATTCTGTACGTCTTCATCTTTATTCCTGTCCCCCCGCTAGGTTCTTCAGAACTTTTTTATTTTTAGATTCCATATATATGTGTTAGCATACGGTATTTGTTTTTCTCTTTCTGACTTACTTCAACCTTTATGACAGACTTTAGGTCCATCCACCTCACTACAAATAACTCAGTTTCATTCCTTTTTATGGCTGAGTAATATTCCATTGTATATATGTGCCACATCTTCTTTATCCATTCATCTGTCGATGGCCACTTAGGCTGCTTCCATGTCCTGGCTATTGTTAACAGAGCTGCAATGAACATTGTAGTACATGACTCTTTTTGAATTATGATTTTCTCAGGGTATATGCCCAGTAGTGGGATTGCTGGGTTGTATGATAGTTCTATTTTTAGTTTTTTAAGGAACCTCCATACTGTTCCATAGTGGCTGTATCAATTTACATTCCCACCAACAGTGCAAGAGGGTTCCCTTTTCTCCACACCCTCTCAAGCATTTATTGTTTGTAGATTTTTTGATGATGGCCATTCTGACTGGTGTGAGGTGATACCTCACTGTAGTTTTGATTTGCATTTCTCTAACGATTAGTGATGTTGAGCATCCTTTCATGTGTTTGTTGGCAATTTGTATACCTTCTTTGGAGAAATGTCTATTTAGGTCTTCTACCCATTTTTGGATTGTGTTGTTTGTAAAACTTCAAAAATTTTTAAAAAGACTTTGAAAACATGATGTGATATGGCTTTAGCATCTACTTTTAGAAATATGAAGCCACCACCAGTAGAGATGGGGTAGAATGAAGACAGAGTTTATGGCAGAACTTTGAGTAAAACTAGTATGTAATTGAAGGCCAACTAAATAAGAGCCTTTGAAGGAGATTAACATGAAATGTCCACAGAGAGGAAACAAACAAGGTTAGTGTTACAAAATCAAAGTGACAGGAAGATCTTTAAAGCAGCAAAAATAACATTGTGTTTGTGTACTAATAATATAAGCAAGAAAATTCAATAAGGGATCATGGGCCTACAGTCTAATTAATGTAATGTGGCCAAGCTGCAGATACACAACATATTTTAATCTATATATTCAGCTAAACTGGATAAATGAGACATGCATTTATCTTGGTGAGGTTACAATAAAGATTTTTCAAGACTGAAATCAATCCTAATTTTTTGGCAGCTGATTTAATAACAAGTTATACCAAAATATGTACCATCACAAAATCACCCTTTAAAAAAAGTTTACTGAGATCCAGGATTTTACAGTAAAGCAGGGACTGGGGTAACCTTAGTGGGTCTGCCCTTCTGGAGAAGTCACATGAATTGCAGTAGTCCCAGCTGTGGGATAGGCTGAACAGGCAAGACCTGTCAGAGTGCACTTGTCATTTACAAGGATTTTAATGTTCAAGCTTGTACTTATCAAGAATATAAATATACAGAATGGAGTACATGTTATTGTTCAAGATATCTTTGACCATTATACAGTATTAAAATTTTGATACTGGAAATTTTCATCATTTTATGTAACTTTGTCAGTTGTCTTTTACCTTATTGGATATAATGTAGGTAATCAGTTGGAATATGCAGGGGTTTTGAAGACAGACTTGGATTCCTATCACCATTCTTGCATTTATTAACCATGTAACCTTGAGCAACCTTGACCCACTGGGTCTCAGATTTGCTATCTGTGCAACAAGAATAATAATACCTACCTCACATTAAAGGAGATAAGGCATATAAAGTGTCTAAGAGAGTGCCAACATATATAAGAGACTCAAAAATGTTAGTAATTGCCTCTTGATGAATGTCTTTTGCCACTGGGCGACTTGGCCACCCCCTTCTCATTTCTCTCTCCATCATCCTGAAACTGCCTTTTCCGGAATCACCTGCCTGCATGATTCTGGATTATATTCTCCTTCTTCTAGCTGCTCACATGAGATTTGGGAAGTGGACGAGAAAGAAAAGCCATTATTCTCTGCTGGCATGTGTGGGCAGAGGTTTAGAAATTGGCAGCCTACTAATCATCTTCTTCAGGGCTGAAGGCAGTTGAAGTTATTGGTGATGAGGTCCCTGTAACCCCTCTTCTTCCAGATTTCCTGAAAAATCAGCTATGGCCCTCTTTTCTACCCCAGATTTTCAATAGTTGCATAAGCCTCTAATTCCCTGTATTAAAGCACTTTCTGCTCAGAATACCTAAGATAGCTAGTCTTCTCATGACTGAACTCTGGCAGATTCTTGAAAGACACTATTATCCTTCTAGTTCTGACTGCTGGTAGATGGAGCCCCACTTACTTGACCTCTCTGTTGTACTTGATGATGTTGATATTTGGCATATTTGGCTTCTTTCACTTGTTCCTGGCCACTGTTTAGCATGAGCTTATGTGGGACCATTTTCTTCAGCCTCTTCTTAAATGTTGTTGCACCCACGCGTTCCATTCTTTTTCTTAATTAAAAATTTTTTTTATTGAAGTATAGTTGATTTACAATGTTGTGTTAGTTTCCATTGTACAGCAAAGTGAATCAGTTATGCATATATCCACTCTTTTTTAGATTCTTCCCCCATATAGGCCATTACAGAGTACTGAGTAGAGTTCCCTGTGCTGTACAGTAGGTTCTTATTAGTTATCTATTTTATATATAGTAGTGTGCATATGTCAATCCCAATCTTCCAATTTAAGCCTACCCCCCTTTCCCTCTTGGTAACCATAAGTTTGTTTTCTATGTCTGTGAGTCTATTTCTGTTTTGTAAATCAGTTCATTTGTATCATTTTTACTAGAATCCACATGTAAGTGATAGCATATGATAACTGTCTGTCTTACTTCACTTTAGCATGATAATCTCTAGGTCCATCCACGTTGCTGAAAAATATGGAACGTTTCACGATTTTGCATGTCGTCCTTGCACAGGGGCCATGCTAATCTTCTCTGTATTGTTCCAATTTTAGTATTTGTGCTGCTGAAACGAGCACCTGAGTTCCATTCTTGAGTCTTCTTTTACTGTATACATTATCCTTATGCTATTTTCCACTTGCTCACTATCTCAAGAATATGTATCTTTAGCCCAGAAAAATTTAAATGAATGCATAAATGAAGTAGAGAAAGAAAACTGAATGGGAAGAGAAAAAGTATACCTTTAATATACGCTGCCTTAAGTGAGTGTATTTATTCTATCTACAGAAATGAGAACATCTAAATTCTAGAGATTTTAAAACATATTCAGGATGTTCAATTTGCTGTATTTCTAGTGATGAAAAATGTAACAGAATAGAGAAGATGCTGATTTCAGTAAACTAAGAGGGAATTTTAACTTTTAGGAATCCTGGAAAAATGTGTTTTCTAACTAAACTTGCTATTCTTGAGGATTAATAAGAGATAATGGCAACTGAGGGTGAACAAAGTAGACTTTAGAGAAAAGTAACATCTATCTTCCCTGATAAGTTAGTACCCTTGCCAAAAATGATCCATGATCGAATAAGGTGGAGATTTTCAAACTGAGATCTGAGGAACTCTAGCTGGTGTCTGCCCTAGCATGATAGGCAGAATTCTAAGATGTCTTCCAAGATTCCCATCCCCTCATATACATGTCCTATAGAATCTCTGGGACTTTGAACATGATGGGATACCAGTCCTGTATTTAGGTTATATTATATATTATAATATATATATATATTATATTATACAGTTAACTTTAAGAAAGGGAGGTGGCCTAGATGGGCCCAACCTAATCATACATTAGCCCTTTCTATCTGGATCTTATTGCTCAGAGAGCGAGCTGTCAGGGAGACACACTCCTACTAGCTCCTGGAAAAAAGCAAACAGCCTTGTGAACTGCATATGGGGACAACACAGCAAGGAGTTGCAGGCATGCTCCAGATGTTGAGAGAAACCTCCACATTATAGCCAGCGAGAAAATAGAGACTTTGGCCCTACAGTTGCAGGGAACTGAATTCTTCCAACAACCTGAATGAGCTTGGAAGGGAATTCATCAGCAGAGCATCCAGAAAGGAATACAGCCCTGCCAACGCCTTCATTACAGCCTTGTGAGACCCTGAGCAGAGAACCCAGCCACACGGTGCCTGAACATCTGATCTACAGAACTGTGAACTAATAAATGAGGATTGTTTTAGACCACTAAGTTTGTGGTAATTTGATATGTACCAATTGATTATGAACACGTCTAGGAACCTCTATGTAAGCAGGGCTGGCTGAGAGGTCAGTGGTCTAAAGAGCCTCTGGATACTTCAATTCTAGAAACTATTTCCATATTTCATATTGTGTAAGATAACTTATTAAAACATCAAAACAACGAGATACCACCACATACCTATTAGAATGGCCAAAATCCATACACTGACAACCAAATGCTGGCAAAACTGTTGAGCAGCAGAAATGCTCTTTCATTACTGATGGGAATGCAAAATGGTACAGCCACTGTGGAAGATGGTTTGGCAGTTTCTTACAGAACTAAGCATACTCATACCACACATTCCAGCAGTTGTGCTCCCTGGTATTTATCCAAAGGAGTTGAAGACTTATACCCACAGACTTAAAAACCTGCACATGGATGTTTATAGCAGCTTCATTCCTATTTGTCAAAATCTGGAGATAACCAAGATGTCCTTCAGAAGGTGGAAGGTTAGATCAACTGTGATCCATCCAGACAATAGAATATTACTCAGCACTAAAAAGAAATGAGTTATCAAGCCATGAAAAGACATAAAGGAAAGTTAAATGCATATTACTAAGTGAAAGAAGCCAATTTGAAAAGGCTACACACTGTATGATTCCAACTATAAGACATTTTGGAAAAGGCAAAACTTTGGAGACAATGAAAAGATCAGTGGTCGCCAGGTAGAGCACAAAGGATTTTTAGGGTAGTGAAAATACTCTATATGATATTATAATGATGGATATATGTCATTATACATTTCTTCTAACCCACGAAATGTACAACACCAAGAATGAACCCTAAGGTAAACAATGGACTTTGGGTGATTATGATGTGTCAGTGTAGGTTCATCCTTGGTTAAAAAAAAAAAAAAAAAGTACCATTCTGGTGAGTGGTTTTGATAATGAGGAAGGCTATGCATGGCACATGGTGTATATGAGAAATCTCTATACCTTCCTCTCAATAGTGTTGTGAACTAAAACTGCTCTAAAAATGAAGTTTAAGAAAGTAAATTGTTTTGTCACTTCTATATATTGCATTCACTTTTCAAGTGAATTTAAGGATTAAGCAGAAACAGGCTGAAGCCATGGTTCTTTTCTTATGTAAAATCCTGATCCATTTGAAGAACTTTTGCTGGGGAAGAGGGAGTGCTCTAGTGAGAATGACAGTGAAAAGAGCATGGCAAAAAGAAAAGATTCCCAGAAGTAGGAGAAAGCACAAAGTTCTGTTTGTCCTGCCTGCAGTCAAACTCTAAGTTCAGAACTCTTGAGGCCAGGGGCTAGGGGGGAAGGGGAAGTGGGGAGGCATGGTCAAAGGGTACAAAGTTTCAGTCATACAAGATAAATAACTTGTATGGAGATCTCCTGTAGAGCACAGGGTCTATAGCTAACGAAACTGTATTGGATACTTAAAATTTGCTAAGAGGATAGATAAAGGGAGCAGGAGGAAACTCGGGGAGGCAATGGATACGTTTATGACCAAGATGGTGGTGATGATTTTACAGGTATATACTTATCCCCAAATTCATCGAGTCGTGTACATTAAATGTGTACAGATTTTTATATGTCAATAAATCAATGAATTGGTTTTAAAATGGCAAGCCATTGTAAGTAATGTCTGCATGGTGCTCCTATGGAGGTTCCCAGTATTTCCACCAATATCTGTGCTTCAAGCATGGCAGCAAATAGCACAGAGTGAGGAGTGAAGAGGACTGTTTATGGAAGTTTTACTGGTAACAAGTACAAACAGATGACATATGAACAATGGGGCCCACTTAGTCCAACCCACTGCCTTGTCTTGCTGCTACATATGATCGTAGGGGAGGGGAGGGCTAAAATCCAAGAATTACTGAGATAAAATTTGTTGCCAAGTGGTATTATAGAAGTTTTTATTTGGAAGATGATTAGAAGAAATGAATGTGGTATTCCTTACCTACCTGTATTTTTGAACTTCAACTCATAACTATTATAATTTATAGGGATTTGATGTGAGATTTCATTGGAATGAAACAGGGTTTGACAAACTACCAGTTACTGTCCAACTTCAGCCCATCACCTATTTTTGTAAATAAAGTTTTACTGAAACACAGCCAGGCCCATTTTTAATTTATGTATTGATTATCACTGCTTTCATGCTACAACGGCAGAGGTGAATAGTTGCAACAGAGATTACATGGCCAGCAAAGTTGAAAATATTTGCGCATTACATTGCGCCCTTTACAGGAAAAGTTTGCTAACCCTGGAACAAGATTCTGTGGTTATAATAAATTTGAGAACTCCTGAATAAAGCAACCTCAGTCATTGCAAACATATAAGAAAGAAACATGCCCACGATTTGGGATGAATACCAGAGAGACTAAGATTTCCAAGTGTCTATTATTGGATTGTTTTGACCTCAAAACCATTTTAGCATTATTCTAATCTTAGGTATAACCACCATGTCCTCTAAATATTATCTTACTTGCATTTATCCACAAGTATGCTACATACTGCCCCAAGTCTTGTAACTATTACTCATATTTAACATGCATTATTCAGAAAGTGAATGGACCACACTCCCCTGGAATCACTCCACAGGGCATTTAGGGCTACCCAATCTGATTTTGAAGTGTATATTTTGCTTTCTGTTGGACATGCAGATTTTGACATTGATATGGAATTGTGTTGTCTGAAAATATAGAAGCTGTTAATGTTTTACTTTTCCCTCTATTAAAAAAAGGGGGCAATTCAACCTTACGGTGAATGAGAACTTAAAAAGTGACTGGATCTAAATGAAGCCAAAATAATAAATCAAAACTGAAAATTTTTGTCATCTTGAAATTTCTAGATGGATGAGTAAATGACAATAGCTGAGTGAATCAAATGTGTAGATAATTAATGGAACTTTTCATTTACCTTCAGGCTACTCAGTATATTGCAGATCCGGTCTTCGTCTAGCAGGATGGGATATATCACAGGAAATCAGAGAATGTTATGAGTCTGATACAATATCTTTAACCACAAACTTTAACAAACTGAAGAAAAATCCCAGCTCAAAAACAGAACTCAAGTCTTTGTCTAAGACAATTTGCTCTGCCTGACATCAAGGAAAGAGATCACTAGTAGTTCTAATCCCTTTCTGCCTGAAGTTCCTGAAGACAGCTGATGAATGGCAGGGCAGGCTAAAACAAAACTCATTCAGCATCATTGCTGATACTGGACTTAAGCAGAGCTCAGAGAGTACCACGATGCCATTTAGATGCATTTTCCCTAAGATGAAATTGCATCACTAAGGATTCCAGGCCAAGAACACAGTGGAAAGGAAAATCGTGTTGCTTCAGTTGGAGAATCTCAAAGGTAATTCAATCTCCAAGGGAAATATCACAGTCTGAATTCACAACATCACTTAGCATATGTAGTCAGGTTGCACTGCTACTATATCAAGAAGATTGTGTGTGCTAATTGAAAATGAGGAAAAATACAGCACTGAGTGGAAAGATGGAGCATCTCCCCTGTGTTTCCACGATTTGCTTGTTATCTGTCTTCCTGTGTGTTGATAATCACACACGATGATTATCATCCAATGATGCCAATTGGAATCTAATAAAAGTTACCAATATGTTTTGAAATCTGAGAAAATAATGATAGAACATTTTATTTAACTTCAAACAAATTCCCTACTTAAATGAGAAATTGTTTAGGACATACTGCAATAGGCTAACTATATTTCATAATAATTTAGTTTGGAAAAAAATGGTATTAAAGGAGACAAAGACAGTTAAAGGATATTTCAAAACTGTCAACTGACATATGCTCTAAATTAGTACAGCGCAGCAACGTCCAATATGTGTGTCCTCACATGTAATTCTAATTTTCTAGAAACATTAAAAAAGATAAAAGGAAATGAGTGAAATTATTTAATAATATATTTTATTTTCTCTAACCCAATATATCCAAAATAGTGTCATTTAAAGCATGTACTCAATATAAAAATATGAGATATTTTCCCTTTTTTTCATAATTTGTCTAAAACTTATGCTGTGTATTTTACATTTATGGCACCTCTCAATATGGGCTGCCCATATTTCAAGTGTTTAGTAGCTGTATGTCACTAGTGGCTACTGTATTGACAGCAAAGGGCTAGACTATTTTACAAGCTATATACAATGGAATATTTTCCCACTTAACATTAATAATTCTATATGCTTCTTTGGTCAGCATTTAGCTATGGTATTAGATACAGCATGTCTACAGGGTATATGAGAAGTGGTTTAACATAGCACATTTTCTGCAGTGAACTACTGAGTAGATGATTTGAACATAAAAGTAGTTATTTTTTTGTGGCTCAACACTTCAAATGTTTCCTGACACAGTGATAAGAGACTGTTTTAAAGAGATTATTTTCTTCCTTGCTTAGTTAAGCTAAGGCTGACTGTCCTACTTACTGAGAGCTGCAATGACAGGGGATGTAACTCACTGTGAATTCTTATTGTTATTATTTTTAATTTGGTGATTACACAAAGGCCTACCTGGTAGTCACCAGCTCCTGAAGGTAGAAATCCTGTATATATCTTTTCCCCCTTTTCCTATTTTCTGTGGTTAGTTGTCGATACCAACATACTGAGCACTTGAGTCCAAGGCATTTTCTGGTTGACCGGAGGTGCCTTGAGTCCGCGTAAGTCTTAAGTAAAGGATATTTTCAGAAACACAGGGTTAGTGATCAAGCAAACTATTGGCAGTGTTACATTTCTAAGCCTACATATGGACAGGGGGTGCATTTTGTGAGCAGGCCAGCTGAGACATGAACTGCCAACAGAATTTCACTAGATTACTTAGTCAACTCAGGCACTAAGCTGCTGAAAACCAGAATTTGGGACCTGAGAATAATTGAGTTTGAGAATTGTTTGGGGACTGAGAAATCACAGTCCCCAGTGCACCTCATTATACAGACAGAAACCTGGATTTCACCTTTAACTCTTCCTTCTCTTTCCCCCTCACATGCAAATCACCCTCACTCCAAGCCTGTTGAGTGCTTCCCCAAAATAGCATTCATCTACCTTCTTCTCTACTCTCTCACGGCTCCTCCGTTAATTTGGTCGCTCATCATGTCTTTAAGATAACTATTATTTTTCTTTGCCCAAAGACCAATGAAGAGTCTGTGTCTCCCCTCATAACTCTTAATGGAAATATACTGGATCTGAATTTTAGAGAGGAGTTTATTCAAGTTTTTCATGTTCTTATGAAAAAGATGGCTAAATTTGGGCTGTATTGAAATAGTCATGTGGATTGGTTACTGATTAAATGAATACACAGAATGACTAGTTAATGTAACTCATGTAAATTGTAGTAGAGTCTATATTGCCTAACCCCAATCCCTTGTCTATAGTATTGAGCAGAAGAGAAAACTTATTTTCCTGGAAAAGGAAAATGTATAGGTTCATAAATGTAGTGAGAAGATCTTGTTGACAGGAGAGTGGTATAATCATGATGTCAAATATACTTGAATATGTTTTTGTGTTAGTAAAAACATGTACTAAGTCAGTTGAATTAGACAGCTAGGACTTTATTAATAAAAACACGTTTGTCATCAAGGTATGAAGATTCAGGCAAGACAAGGAAGAAGATACTTTATACTTCCATATTTATGTGACCACAGAAGTCAAGATAGCAAGGAACATAGTTGGAAACTAAGGTTTTGATCATGATAAACTCTGCATGTGCCACCCTAGGTTGCCCTGGTTACTGCTTCCCTTCATGCTCATGACATGATAATGGACAAAGCTGTGGGCCAGTGACGAGCAGTAATGTGGTGTGAAGCCATACATATTCCTTATAAGCTTGACTATAGTTAAATGAAAACAAATTTTTAAAGAAGGATGACATTTTAATTTTATTTCATTAGTTTGCTAATTTCTCTGATATTATGTACAATCCATGTTAATTACTTTTTTCCTTCTTGAGTTCTTCATTCCCAATTACTCTAACAAAATTCTCATATATATGTAACTGTGTCAGAATCACAACCCATTCTCCACAGTTTCAGCAGTAATTATTAATAGTGTCAACAAAATATTAATCAATAGTCGACCTAAGAAAGAAATGGAAAATTTTATTTGAGCCAACCTGAGGATTATAACCTAGGAGACAGTTTTTCAGAAAGCTCTGAGGACTGTCCTGCCTGTTCGAGGTCAAAGCACAGTTATATAAGTTTTTCAGACAAAAGGTTATACGTCAAAGGATGTATTATTGACAGTTTACACAATCCAGATCGACATGTACAAAGTGAGTAGTCAGTCATGGGTCATCATGGCCCCTTACAAGATTAAGAAGAAAGGTTAGGTTATCTCCTAAGGAGTTGTGACCCTTGATGAAATTAAGAACGAAAGGTGTCTCCCAAGGAGGTCTGGTTAATGCAGGTGCCCAAATATACATTAAATGGGAGGGAGGAGATCCAAAGGGCAAAGAAAAATTTTATGTTTAAATTGTTCTCATCTTGACATAAAATATGAATTTTATTTCATCAGTTGTATATGTAAACAAACTTCCTTTATGACCAAATCTGCAGAGTCAGTCTTTACTTTTCATGAATTGTATGAGGCTATCCATTTAAAAGAACTTAAAGACAATTCAGTATTACCATTTCTGAACATACCAGGCATGTGCTCATATCCAGGTATTTGACTTGTCTCTTCACTATGCGCAGGTTTTTCTCCTAGATATCTCCACGGCTTTTACTCCTTTACCTCTTTCAAGTCTTTGCTTAAACGTAATTTTCTCAGCAAGGCCCACACTGGTAACCCTACCTAATATCCCAACTCCCCCTTCTCAATAATCCCAATATTCCTTACCCTGCTCTATTTGTTTTTCTTCTCTAAAATACACACACACAAAGGCAGAGATTTTTGTCCATATAATTCATCAATGCATCATTGACACCTAAAACAGTACCTGACACATTATATTTGCTCAATAAATATTTTTAATAAAATGATTGATTTTTGCACTGCAAGTATGGCCTGAAATGTCTATGAATACAAAAATCCGTATCACATTTAACAATTCCTAGTGGTCAAAAATGATTACCATTCTCAGTTACATAAGATCTATAATTTAGTCAACTCTTTTCTATTCTAGGTAAATAAAAAATTAACTCCGTGCCATTTGTTGTGCTATTATCCCAGCTTAATAATATTAATTATTATTAATTATTATTATTATTATTCCTCCATCTCTATCAGTCAACCAGTTACCTTCGATTTACTTGCCAAGCAATTTACTTTAGAAATTTAAATCATGTAAGTCCTAAGAAAACAATTCATTGAACTTGAGAAAGAAACCAAATGTTATTATGTATATATTAAGCATTTGCCTTTTATTTCCATGAGCCTAATACACTGATGATAATATGACAGTAACTCCCTTTGGTAACTAATATATAGTATAAATGCACAGGTCTGGCGTAATGCCCAAAACAAGTAACCTGAAAATCCTTTCATGAGAGAAATCCAGAAATACTAAACAGAATAAGACAACTTTATAAGCAATGCATTGCTGAATTTACAAGAAAGAAATGGAAATTTCCTGTGATAAAAACAAATAGGGGATTAAAAACCCAGAAGGAGCTGAGTCCATCCAAGAAAACAGAAACTATTACTGAAAATAAAGGTAATTTAATTAGGAAATTGGTTACATAAGGGGAAAAAGAGCTGAAAGACAAGGAGGGTACAGTGAATAAACCAAGAGATTAGCTACATCAGGAAACCACCTGCATCCTAATTTCATGGCTGAAGTAATGGAGAAATCAAGAGGAGAAGCGAGTGAATTGACTGAGTTCTCACAGTAAATGGTGAAAACAGTTTGGCTACAGAATCTGTGTTCTTACCCACTGTAATACAGAATCTCACTGAAGAATAACAGGCAGATAAGGAAAACAATCAAATTGATCTTTTAAATAGGAAAAATATAATAATTAACATTAAAAACTTATCAAACATAGATAAACAAAACACACTAAATGGGAAACTACATATGATTCAGTTACCCAGAATACATAATGGGGAGAAAACAAGTAAATGAAGAAGAGATATGGAGGAGAGAATCAGAAAATAAACATACTTCTAATCAAATGCCAGAAACAGAGAATAGAAAGAATGAATGATTTTTCTTCCCTGAATTGGTGAAATAAATGATTTTTTTGGAAGGCAGAAACAAGATAGGTAGTCCTGATAGGATAAATAAAAATAAGTCCACATTTAACATAATATAGCATATCAGAAACAAGTAGAAAAACTGAAAAGCAACTGGATAAAAGAGTTTATTTACAAAGGAATGATAAACTAATAGCAGCTATCTCAATGGCACTAACAGTGTCAGAAAACAATGACTGATAATCAAGAATAAATTTTTAAAGAGATGAGGGAAAATAACTGGCTTCCTAAAATTCTATACCCAGCTGAGATTTTATGCAAGAATGAAGGTATAAAGAACATTTTCAGGAAAATGCACGCACACGCGCGCACACACACACACACACAAACTTTCCTGTTAATTACATTTTTTACCAATATAAGTTGTACTTCTTTGTCTTATTTAATGTTTTGAAGGCTCAAATTACACTGAATTTAATTGAGACTTGAGTTTTTTCTACTTACTTAGTATATATTTGCCCATCCTTTTAATTTTAACCTTTCAAATAACATTTTTTAAAAAATGATATCATGTTCATTATACAGTTGGATTGGTTTTATGACACAATGTAATTCTTCTGATCTTAACGAGTGAATTAAGCCCAATTAAATTTAATAACATGACAGATATGCTTGGCATTCGTTCTATATGTGTGTCTTACTATGTGACCTCTTGTTATTTTTTTTTAAATGTTTATTTATTTTGGCTGCGCCAGGTCTTAATTGTGGCATGTGGGATCTTTAGTTGTGGCATGTGGACTCTTAGTTGCAGCATGCAAACTCTTAGTTTCCTGATGAGGCATCAAACCCCAAGCCCCCTGTACTGGGAGTGTGGAGTCTCACCCACTGGACTGCCAGGGAAGTCCTCCTGACCTCTTGTTACTTTTTTAACTGTAGTCTTCTAATAGGAAGTTATGTATTATTTTAAGGATTATTTTTATTACAATTATATATAAATATAATCTATAATTAAACTTTTTACATAATAATTCCTGCTTAGAGGACTGTTAATTAATATGACTGTAATATTCATATAGAAACTTAAAACAGCAGTACAGAAAAGTCCTGAAAAGGGAGATCAATGAGGGGAAATTAACCCTACCAGATAATAAAACATTATATAAAGCCTCGTTGATGAAAAATCATATAGAGAACATACAAACAAAACAATGTAAGAGAATGAAAGTTCCAGAAATACACAAAGATATACATGGAAATGGCATCAAATATCAGTTTGAAAAATGACTTTTTAGTAAATGGTTTTGAAATAGTTATGCAGCTATATGAAGAAAAGAAACTGAATCCACTTCTTTCATCAAATGCCACAATCAACTATACATGCGCCAAATATTTAAAAGAAAACGATGAGAATATAAAAGAAAAAATGGCAAATTTCTTTACAACTTTAAAGTGGAGAAAACCTTCCTAATGACTCTGAATCCAGAAGTCATCAAAGATCAGTGAAGTAGGCTACTAAAACACCTGTTAACTTCTGCATAGAAAAAAATTATCAATATCAAATGATAATGACATATTTGGAAATAACTTGAAAATTATATTACATACAAAGTTTTTATCTCCCTAAAGTAGTATTAAAGACACTGATAATTCAATAAAAGTGAGGAAAGTATATGAATAAACAGGTTACAGAAATTACAAATTACCATTAAACATAAAAAGTGTGGTCAGTGTCACTCAAAATAAGATAAATACAAATTAGAAATTACAATTTTGTTGAGGTAATATAATTTACCTATCAGATTGCCAAATAATCTACAAGTTTGATAACTCTACTGTCAGGTCCTAGGGAAACATGCATTCTCCCATGCATTGCTGATGGAAGTGCAAAATAGTAAAATTCCCCTGAAGGGCAATTTGTAAGTATCTATTCAAATGACAAATGCATTTACCCTTTGATGAAGGGATCTTTCCTCTGGGGATTTATGCATGCAGGAATTAGACATCAAAAAAGTATGTTTATTCACTGCTTTGTTATTTATAATGTGGAAAATAAGAAACAATCCAAGTGTTCATCCATAGGGAATAATTAAATAAACTGTGGTACAATCATACAATGGAGTACTCTTCAGCAATTCAATGAGTGAGCTCTCCGTATACCTATACAGAAAGCTCTTCAGTATACCATGTGAGATTGAAAAAGAAAAGGCAATGTCCAATAGTATAGTATAATACTTAGAATGTATGCTACCTTTTCCATAATAGAAAGAAAAATAAGAGCATGCATTCATAGTTGCTTATTTTTGGTTAATAAAACTCTGGAATTATGGACAAGAAGCTGATAAAAGTAGCAATCTATGTGTGTGTATAGAAGAGAAATGAGAGTTTTTATTGAATCACTCTACTATTGTTAGCTATATTAAATGTATTACTTATTCAAAAGTAAAACTTTTTTTTTGGCCACACCACTCAGCACATGGGATCCCTGACCAGGGATTGAACCTGCACCCCCTGCATTGGAAGGCGGAGTCGTAACCACTGGCCCACCGGGGAAGTCCCCAAAACTAGATTTTTTTTTTTAAGTTGAAAAGATATAAACATACAGCAAAAGAGAGAGGAGGCAACAAAATTTTGAAAGCTGGAACGCATATAGAATGGGAATAGATGATTTGAGCTACCAGCAATACAGAAAGCCAAGAAGCCAGTTTATTTGAGCCACAGAATCCCAGAATGCTTCAGGATTGAAAGTAAGAGTAAATGGGTGGAACTGAAAACTGAAAGTTAACTAAAAGTCAGTAAAAGAAGTAGGTCCATAAACCTATTTCACAAAAAGTAGGTGATTAAACCTCCATCAACCTGGCAGAAGAGTATACTCTCTGGAGATGCTAAAGCAAAGAGACTGTGTAATACCAGGCACAACTGATAATAGGTGCACTACACTAAAAATGGGGGAAAAGCAGAGGGAGCGATGATGGGAAGGAAGAAGAAAAGAAGTCAAAGAGGTGGAGAAGGAGAACTCACATTCACTGAGTAATTATTATGTGCCAGAGGCTATTAGAGCATTTTAATTGTGTCAGCTCATTTAATCTTCACAACCACTTCATGAGTTATGTACTATAATATTCTCTGTATCACATATGAAGAAATTGTGATATAGTAAGTTTAAGTCATTTGACTAAGATGCAAATCTATTAGGTGACAAAGCTGGGAATTAAGAAGACAGTCTGCTTCCAGAGCCCATAACTTCAAACACTACACATATTAAAAGGTAAAAATGATGGGCCACTTCACCATCTTGGTTCTTAGAAAATTCACAGCTGAGAATATATGCCCCCAACCCACCCACTCACTGACATTGCTGTTGGTATGACTGCCAACATTCCTCTGGATAATATGATCAACCCAAAGAAGAACAATATATTCTAGCAATTATGAGTATTACAGTGAACTACTTCAGCCCCACACATGCACACAGAGGAAACTCCTCCAACTCATATTATGAGGCTAGAACAAACCTCAAGGACAGACAAGGACTACAGGAGGAACAAAAAATTATAAGTAAATCCCAATTATAATTAGATAGACCTAAAACTCTAAATACTAGCAAAGTGATTCCATCAATGTGTAAAAAATAATATATCATGGCCAAATATATTTCAGCCCAGGAATACAAAGACAACAACAGAAAATCTATTAATTTAATTCAATGCCTTACCATATTAACAGAAAAAAATCTTTGAATTGTATCAATAGATAACTGATTTTTAAAAATAACATCAGGGCTTCCCTGGTGGCGCAGTGGTTGAGAGTCCGCCTGCCGATGCACGGGACACGGGTTCGGGCCCCGGTCCGGGAAGATCCCACATGCCGCGGAGCGGCTGGGCCCGTGAGCCATGGCTGCTGAGCCTGCGCGTCCGGAGCCTGTGCTCTGGGTTCGGGCCCCGGTCCGGGAAGATCCCACATGCCGCGGAGCGGCTGGGCCCGTGAGCCATGGCTGCTGAGCCTGCGCGTCCGGAGCCTGTGCTCTGCAATGGGAGAGGCCACAACAGTGAGAGGCCCGTGTACTGCAAAAAAAACTAAATTAATTAAAAAAAAATAACATCAAACTGAGAATGGAAAGGAAAGAACATCCTAAACATGACAAGGGTATCTACCAAAAATCTGTAGTAAACGTCATCCTCAATGGTGAAACTATAGGAACACTCCCTTCTAAATCATAAACAAGAGAAGAAGGTCTAATATTATCAGTAGCAACATAATACTGGAGATCCTCAATAACATAAGACAAAAAAAAAGAAGAAATACAGTCAGCCCTCCATATCAGCAGATGCAGAACCCACAGACATGGAAGGCTGACTGTATTAGATTTAGAAAGGAAGAAGCAAAGGTATCATCATTCACAGGAAAGGTTCTACAAGAGAATTGACAAAAAAGCATTTTATATTAAAAAGAGCTTCAAAAGTTCCTAGATACTAGATCAATCATTTCATTCATTCATTCAACAAATATTTATTCAACACAAACTGTGTGCCAGGCATGGTTCTAGGCCCTGAGGACCCAGCAGTGAACAAAAGAATTCCTTCCCTCATGAAATTTACGTTCTAATAGACAGGAATCAGTAGTATTCCTGTCCATCAATAAAAGGTAAAACAAATCTATTTTAAATATGCCATTATATTAGCAGCAAGACAGTAAGATAACTAGGAATTAATATTAAAAATAAAAGTTCAAGTCCCTTATAAAGAAAATCATAAATTTTATTGAAAAACATGAGAAGACATAAATATCTATGTTCTAGAATGAGAATAAGTATGTGCCATTTCTCCTCAAATTAAACCATAAATTCAATCTCTGAATCCCGATCAAAACACCCAACAGGTTTTCTCACAGGCTGAAAAGCTGATCCAATAATTAGTGTGGAAGAGCAGGACAGACTATTCATGACATTTTCCCTTGCCTGCTTTCTCAGTAGAGAATGGAAAATGCAAACATCCCTTTCCCAGACTCCCTTGCAGCAAGGGTTGAACATAAGATTCTGTTTTGGCCAATGGTATATACAGAGAAATCTAACAAGGGCTCTGGTAAGGCTTTTGATTTCCAGTGAGACACATCACAGGGGGCACCCCTCCCCACTTCTCCCTGTCTTGAAAATGATATTGGAAGCAGTGGGCAGACATCTTCCACCCTTGAGGAAAAGACCAAGGGACTCATAGAGGCACCAGCTCTGACATTGCTGAGCTACTGAGACAACGCCAGCAGCTACCTACGTCTAGAATTCTGGTTATAGGTGAAAAGTATGCTTAAATCATGTACATTTATCTCCTCTGATACTTGCAGATGAAATTTTTCTAATTTATTCAAAGAGTAAAGGGCCAAAAATAGCCTAATTTTAAAGAAGAAAAAAGAGAACTCTCCCGACTAAAATTCGAGACTTAGTATATATCTATAGCAATTTAAACAGTGAGATATTCATTCAAAAATAGGAAGACAAAGACACATGCAATGAAATAATGAAGGTAGAAATAGATCTGCATGTGCATTTGGAAATTTGTGTATTGCTATATCCTTCAATTCAATAGCAAAAGCAAGGACCATTCAATAATGACTTTTGGATAATTCATTATTCATATGGGAAAAGATAAAATTAGATCACTGCTTCACATCATATATCAAGATAAATTCTAAATAGTTAAAGACAAATATGAAAATTAAAACTGTGAAATCCAGAGAAAATATAGGGGAATATCTTCATATTTATTGTTTCACAGTAGAGAAGAATTTCTTAAGATACTAAAAGATCATACAAAGGAAATATTGATACATAACACTACATAAAAATGTGAGACTTCTGTTTATGAATACATGCCAATAAAAGTGACAAATCACAGATCAGGAGATTAAACTTGCAAATGATATAAACAACAAAAGATTACTATCTAAAATATACAAAGAGTTCCAAAAATAAATAAGAAAAAACCAAACATCCCATTAAAAACAGGTCAATTCATCCCACCCCCACTTCCCCCTTGGTATCCATACGTTTTGTTCTCTATGTCTGTGATTGGGATTGACATATATACACTATTTATACTATGCATAAAATAGGTAACTAACGAGAACCTACTGTATATAGCACAGGGAACTCTACTCAATGCTCTGCACTGACCTAAATGGGAAGGAAATCCAAAAAAGAGGGGATATATGTATACGTATAGCTGATTCACTTTGCTGTACAGTAGAAACTAACACAACATTGTAAAGCACCTACACTCCAATAAAAATTTTTAAAAATATAGTTCCATCAATAATATAAAAAGCAGTAAAGACTTAAAAAAAACAGGTCAAAGTGTATGATAAAGAAAGTCATTATATATAAAATAGATAACTAATAAGGACCTACTGTATACCACAGGGAACTCTATTCAATACTCTGTAATGACCTATATGAGAAAAGAATCTAAAAGAGTGGATATATGTACAGTAAGTCGCTACATACGAATAAGTTCCATTCCAAGAGCACGTTCATAAGTCCAATTTGTTTGTAAGTCCAACAAAGTTAGCCTAGGTACCCAACTAACACAATTAGCTATATAGCACTGTACTGTAATAAGTTTATAATACTTTTCACACAGCTAATACATTAAAAACAAACACAAAAATATAAAGAAAACATTTTTAATCTTACAGTACAGTCCCTTGAAAAGTACAGTAGTGGGCTTCCCTGGTGGCGCAGTGGTTGAGAATCTGCCTGCCAATGCAGGGGACACGGGTTCGAGCCCTGGTATGGGAGGATATCACGTGCCGCAGAGCAACTGGGCCTGTGAGCCACAACCACTGAGCCTGCGCATCTGGAGCCTGTGCTCCGCAACAAGAGAGGCCGAGACAGTAAGAGGCCCGCGCACCGCGATGAAGAGTGGCCCCCGCTTGCCGCAACTAGAGAAAGTCCTCGCACAGAAACGAAGACCCAACACAGCCAAAAATAAATTAATTAATTAATTAATTATTTTTTAAAAAAGAAAAGTACAGTAGTACAGTACAACAGCTGGTATACAGGGGCTGGCATCGAGTGAACAGGCAAGAAGAGTTACTGACTGGAGGAGGAAGAGGAGGTGGGAGATGGCAGAGCTGAAGGATCGTCAGCAATAGGAAATGGAGGGCAAGCTGCAATTTCACTCATGACTGATGTTGATGGCACAGGTTCTGGTTCCTTGCTGGATTCAATTCTACCTACCCTTTTGAAAAAAATGATCCAGTGATGTCTGGGTAGTAGCTCTTTCTCATCATAGATGACATGGTAGCACTGGACTGCTACACCACCACTGCTTTTACGCTTGCTTCCCGACATCTTGGGCTTCAAATAAAGATACTGTACTATTGTACTCTATACAGTACTGTACAGTAAACTACATAAAAGCACAACTACTTGTAGAGGATGCACACACGTGGCAACGTACACCAGACACCTGAACTAACTTAGGTGATTGGATGTGGGAAGGCGTGTTTGCATCTTTGAAAGTTTGCAACTTGAAGGTTCATATGTAGGGGACTTACTGTATAACTGATTCACTTTGCTGTACAGCAGAAACTAACACCACATTGTAAATCAACTATACTCCAACAAAAATTAAAGAAAGTCACAAAAAATTTCTGAATGGCCATTAAAAAATGATACATTCAAAGCCTTATTATTCAGAAACATACAAAATTGAAACAATACTGAGATACAATTTCTCACCTGTCAGACTGACAAAGGTTAAAGGGTCTTACAATAACAATTTAAGGTACAAATATGAAAATGAGATTCATGTTTCAATGAGGCTGAATATCCAAAAAGAGGGAAAAATCTAAGAAGTCTATAATAGAGGAATGAGTAAATTAACTGCGATATTAGTATATATTGACCCATACATGGCACTGAAAATCAGTGAACTAGATTTACTTGAATCAACACAGATAATTCCTAAAATCATAATGTTGAGTAAATACTGGTTTACAAAATTATCTATAAAGGCTAATGTTGTTTTTATTAGCCTTGTGTTTTTATTAGGTTTATTAGCTTTTATCAAGCTTATATAAGTTTTAAAATAACATAAAATAGTACCACATATTGATTATAAACACACATAAATATATAGTAAAATTTTAAAACTTGGCATGGGGATGCTATACAACTTCTCCATGGGGAAAAAAGGAAAAATTATTTGGATTAGTACATTATTTTCTTTTAAAAATCTGATACAAATAAGGCAAAAATTACTATCTGTTAAATCTGAATGGAGATCATATTTGTTTTTTACTTTTGTTGTGCATCTGAAATATTTTGTAAATTAAAATGAAAAATAAAAGTAAAATTAAAATGGGAACGTTTAGATGCGGATCTACCAGTGAAAATGCACTTTCATGCCACCAGTGCCCAATTTCGATTACTATTGCTCCCGGACGTTAATACTGTGTATATGTGACCCTAAGACATCCCAGGCAATTCAGTTGACTTAGTCCAAGATTAGTCAATATAGGAGGAAAAATAAACATAAAACAAAGCGTCAGTTGGAGAATTGCTTGCTTTTTGACTATTCAGTCAAAATTATTAAATGGCTATCATGGGGCACGGTTTTGCAGATTTTTACAAGCTGTAAGTAACATTTCATAAGCAGCCTCATTAGAATAGCTTTGGAATAATTTTCCATTAGAATAAAGGGTTTATTGATGGTCATCTTTCATAAGGTGAAAGGGAGGGGAAAAAATGGGCAGATTTCTGCCCACCTAAAATACTGCTTTATAAAATGGTTTTAACTTTTAGCATAACAATATGATCATAATGGAAAAGAAGACTAATGCAGGCAAATGCAGCTTGATCCAATAAAATGAGCAAGTACCCTTGCAACTACAAAGGAATTCAGGATCCTAAAAATTAGATCACCTTAGTATACTTTAGCCAATGAAACTTCCTGATGACACAGGAAGACCAAGGAGAGAACACTAATAACACTATCTTCTTCATTTGAATTGATAATATTAACTGTGTATGATGGACTAGGAAAGATTCAGAAGGGGCCTTTTTTTCCAATGAGTCACATTCCCAAGGGCTAACCAAAGGTGCCTCTAACTGGGAAGTTGATACTTAATTACCATTGCTTTTTAGAGATTCTCTACTTCTATGGACATTCATTCATTCACTTAAGAGAAAACATTTATTTGTTGCCAACTCTTGCTAATAAGTCAGACACATTGCCTTATTAATTAGTTCTCTATTGCTTCTTAACAAATAACACCGAACCTTAGTGGCTTAAAACGACAGTAAGTTATATCACTTCTTGTTTCTCTGGGTCAGGAATTCCAGTATTACTTCACTGGGCAGTTGTGGTTCCATGTTTCTCAGGCAGATGTCAATCATCTGAAGGCTTCACTGCGGCTGGGAGATAAGTTTCCAAGTTTGCTCAATTACACGGCTGGCAAATTGGTGCTGGCTGAGAGCAGGAGAGCACTGTTCTTCTCTACATGATCCTCACCACAGGGCTACTTGAGTGTTCTTCTTACATGGCAGCTGGCTTTTCCCATTGTGAGTGATAGGAGAGCAATGTGGAAGCCATATTGCTTTTTATGACAGCCTTGGAAGTCATAAACTGCCACTCTGCCATATCCTATTAGTTATAGAGAGTCAGCCCTGATTCTCTATGGGAGAGGATAACATAGGGGCATCAGTATAAGATGCAAGGATCACTGGGAGCCACACTGAAGGTTAGTTTCCACACCGTCTTTCCAAACAGCTCACATGTAATTCCAATACAGTATGATAAGTGCTATGGCATACAATTTTTAATCCTTAGATTTGACTATCCCTAGAGAAAACTAAACTTTTCCAATTATCCTTCTCCAAAGACCTAAAATACAACAGGGAGATAAAACCTCAAATCACTGACCTTATCCTAATTTTGCTTTTGGATAAAGCTGACAAATCTTGAGTTGCTGTTTACAAATGTTTTTATCATTTTGACAAGAAGGAAGTTAAATTTTTAATATCAATCTTACAAAAGATGACATTTGAAGTGAACACTGAAAAAGTCAAACAGAATGTTCAGGCAAGCCTATATATCAAAACTGGCAGATTGAAACAGGAATGATGCTTTCAAACTCAGATTTTAAACTTAACCTGGTTTTCAGTTTTGCTTCCTGAAAATAATATTCCAATTAAAAATAGGTTTTATATTTGCCCTTTAGAGGATTAAGTTCATAGCTGTTGAGAAATAATTATTATTATCCCCCAATGCTGTACTATTCAAATATTACGTTTTGAGCTCAAAGAATAACCATTTCTCCCAAAGGTCTCTTCTAATTGGACCAAACTGTTCAAGTGGACAAAGGAAGAAAAGGGAGCATAGTTTCACCTGTTTTTCCCTCTCCAGGTTAATTGGTGGGATTATGGTGCTGAGAATGACAGATATTAAGGGTATTACCTAATTAGGTAAAGAGAGTTCAAATGGGAAAGCAGGTAGTAATTATTAAGGGGTAAGTGCTTGAATGTGTTTTGAAGAACTTAGCTAGAAAGAAAGACTGAAATTTAAAAGCCAAAATGCCAGAGCTTTGCCCCTAATACAATAAAGACTCTTAGTGCTTTCATGCTCCTTTGTAATAAAGAAAGTTTTCATATCAAAAGCAAGTTATGGTTCTGATCTAACTTAACCTCTTGCTATTCCGTTTTTGTATCTGCTGTGGGCAACTGCTGGAGTCCCAAGAGGTATCAAGCGGACTACCTCTGACTTTCAGTATGCAACCACTTATCTTTCCATACAAAGTAGAGTGGTATTCTTAGATGAGAACAGCTTGCTTCACTGCTTGACCAATTCCTGTTGACATATACTAGGACTTAAAATCATGTCTTTATTCACTATACTTGTCATTTGTTACTTTTTTTAGTTTGTTTTCTGCTGTCAGCAGAAATCACTTGAAGGCAAACCCTAGTCTCCTTGTTTCCTATGTATATTTTGAGGCTGCTTCTCTATCCCTCAGTCAATTCTGTAAGATAAGTGGTATACTTTCAATGCCTTTGACCATTTTGCTTATGTCAACTAGAGTTGGTTTCTGTTGTTTGCAACCAAGAACACCAACTGATACTGAGAGCAGTACAGTGAGTGTGTTGCATGTCACAAATACCCAGGGATATAGGAAAAGCTAGGATTAATTGTTTTGCTTGGTGTGGACTGAATGCAGTGAAAGATACTATTAATATTTACAGATAATCATCTAGTAGCCCATGGCATACAATGACAAAGCAGATTATTAAATCAGGCATCTAGGCATCTAGAATGTGGTAATCATTGAAGGTAAAATTTGGGGCGAGTGGTTGTCACTTTTTAGGACATAACCAGAAATTCAAGGACCATGGGGTGGAGGTGGCTGCTTCCAACAGCTCTGGACACGTTATAGAAAAAGAACAAGATTTTCAAATCCCTAAATTCTAGGATCAAGGCAAGGATGTATATGGCCATGATGTT
The DNA here is from genome assembly GCF_000442215.2 of Lipotes vexillifer. NCBI lineage: Eukaryota > Metazoa > Chordata > Mammalia > Artiodactyla > Lipotidae > Lipotes > Lipotes vexillifer. The sequence continues at coordinate 347,057 of NW_006781732.1, read as the reverse complement.
AAATGAATCTATTGTCTCTTACATTTATAGCGCTAAGATGAAAACCCTATACTTAATGTGACCCCATGAGTTGCCAAATCACAGCTGCAGTTAAATACACAGCCTCACCAATTCTCTATTGGGAAAGTTATGGCACTGAACAGAAACAAGTTGGATATAGATAATAGGAACGGTAATATCAGTGGATACAGAGGTCTCAGAGTATTCCCAAACCCAAAAACCCACAGCCAAAATATCCCTGCCTCTCTTAGTGAATGTAAGTATTGTCTATATACTCTTGCTTGCAGATACTAACACTGTCCTTGAGTTAGCTCCTGAGTACAAGCCAGTACTCCTCTTACCTCTAACCCTATCCATTGTTGTCTCCTGGACTAATAATAGAGGCAGATCCCAGCATTCTCTCGGGAGATTAATTTAAAAGCTTAATGCTAGAGCAGAAGTCATATAGAACATGGATTACAGGACTTTTCTGATTTGTATCCAAATAAATCTATACATTAGTTATGAGGATGGTTTCTGAATATGATCAACCAAGCAAGGAAAAGCATTTTCATATTGGGTTAAAAATAAAATTATCAATACAAGGGGAATTTTTCAGATAGGCTAGCAGGAACCTAAGACTGTTTCTCAGTTAGTTGACTAAAACTCCTTAGTAATAGTAGTCATACTAAATATAATTGAAATGCCAGAAATTCCTCTGTATAACGCAGAGGAATGAACCCAATGAAAAAGATTTGCTTTGTGTGCCCTTCCCATGTGTACCTATTCTATAACCCCAGAGGGAGCTGAGAAGGCATTCTCTTCATCAGAACCTTGAAAAATATACTCATAATAGCAACTTTATAAAGATTTTTATGAGACTGCTCTTTCTGGAAGTATATTAGATAACTTAAAAATCACTCCAGTATAAAACAGCTATATAGGCCAGATAAAATATCAAACACAACTTCTTAATGTATATCTGATTTTACAAGATATTAATGAAGAACTGAAGTAGCTGAGAAACAGCACACTAAACAGATGCCAAAGTCATAACTGTTGCTGCTCTCTGCAGGTGTTTGTCTATCTGGGTAACCAAGAGGCTTTTTATTACCCAGCAAAGTGAAGGAAAGTATTCAAGCCTTGAGCCCCGTAAGTAAGGAATTCAAACTAAACACCCTGCATAAATTTGGGATTCTCAAAAGGCTACACCTTGAGTAAGAAGATGGACTAGGGGGAAAATCCACAAGATGATAAAGGAAGATAATAAAGAAAATTTTGTCTCATATTGGAGTCTACGTGAAAAAGAAGTATCCTATGAAAAGTCATAGCATTAGCACAATCCTTACACAGGTGAGGGGACTTGAATTTACATTCCCTCTGTGATATGCGGGAAAAAGACAAGAAATTAACAACAGGTGGTCTCAGTTGAGTAGCAATCTGGTATTCTTGGAAGAAACAAATGCTAAACTTTTCTAGAGATATGGATCCTCAACTCACACTATCTAGGATCTCCACAGAAAGAAGTGGACTGTACATGAGTTTTCAATCCCCCAATACATAACAGAACAGAAAATAATCTACCTCCAACCAGAATCAGCAGAAACAATAATCTCTACAGACAGACCAGAATCTGTACCTAATAGAATTATCTAATATAAAATATAAAATTTAGTGTATTTATATTTAAATAAATAAAAGATAGAAATGAAACACATTAAACAGAAGATATTATTTTTAAAAATATTATTGGGATTTATAAAAGAGCCAAATAGAACTTCTAAAATTTAAAAGAAAAAAACACTAATAATTAAAAAGATAGTAAAGGTATTTTTGTAGCAACTGTGGGCTAGGTTATTCAGTCCAACACTTCAGCAACTAAAGAAGCTGGATCTACCCACACAGACCATATTCCCTGCCACCATGCCTCCTTTTTCCTCCTAGCATAACTGATATATTATTGATATATGACATATGTATGTTTAAGGTGTACAATGTGATAACTTGATACACATACATATTGTGAAATGAAATGTCCCACACCTTCTGAAAAGCATCAAATATCTAATGAGAAAGTATGGAATTAACAAGGAAAAATGGGAACCGTGAAAATAAATGAACATAAAAACTACATTTTTCATATGGGCACCTGGTGCTTCTTTTTTTTCTTTTTGGCCAACCTACACGGCTTGTGGGATCTTACTTCCCCAACCAGGGATCGAACCCGGGCCCTCGGCAGTGAAAGCACCAAGTCCTAACCACCAGACTGCCACGGAATTCCCCACCTGGTGATTTTGGATAAACCTAATTTGAACTTTTATTTTGAGGACATCACTGGTCTAAATAAAACATACATCAAAAATTAAATAATAATAAAATTATAAAATATATAAAACTGAATGTTAAAATACTGCATATCAAAATCTGGGTTTAAGTCTTATTAAAGTTTATTGTTTCAAATGCATATATTACAAAAACTTACTTCAACCAAAATGACATATTGCAAGACTGAGTACAGAAAAAGATATGTGAACCCAATTGGCTGCTCTTAATCTAGACATTAAAAGATATTGGCAAAATGTAAAAGAATGCCACTCTTCCCACTACTTTTTGCTTTGAAAATATGCTTACTTTTTATTAAAATATGTTATTATACTATGTAATGGGTTTATTATTTTCAAATGAAATGAAATATCTATTTCTCAATTTTACTGTCTAATCTAGTATACACATGTATATATACATATGTATCTGTGTACATATATACATATATGTGTGCATATGTGTGCGTGTGTGTGTGTATATATATCGCTTTGGAGTCCTCAATTATTTTTAAGAATTTAAAGAGTTCCTAAGACCGGTGTTTGAGAACTGCTACCCTAGAAGAGACCCTTGAACCAAGGGTACATGTTAAATAAACTATATCTATAGCAGCAATATTTATAACAATCCCACCAGAAAAATGGATATGAACAAATTAAAATTGTTGATATATACTGTCATATAGTCCCTCTAAAAACTTATACAAATTTACATTTCCCTTAGCAATGTATAAAAGGACCCATTTTCTCACACCCATGCCAACTCTGGGTATTCTTCTTCTTTATATTTTCTGATGTTTTAAACGTGATAACTGTTGTTTTAAGTTTCATTCCAGTGATAATTAATGAACTTGAACATTTTGCATATTCTTCCTGGTTATTTGTGTTTCTCCCTTTCTGAACTCTTTGGTCATGTCATTTGCCATTATTCCAATCAGGGTGACTTTTACTACATGAAAGAAAAAAACAGAACAAATGACCCATGGACACAGAATCATGATTTTAAGACAATTTACCTCAAATGCTTAACCCACCACACACAGAGAACAGCACAGAGAGTTCACCATTATCAAGTGCCATCGAGATTTATAGTTAGTCTTCAAACTTAAACTTAAATTATTTATAAGACTCTATGTCAGAAAATGGAGCCCGTGTTTCCACAGAGCTGAAACTCCTGGCTCGGGGTCTCTTCCCTCCTCCACCACTGAACTGCCCTGGAGCCCGAAGGGAGGGCGGCCTCACTGAGGCTGCTGGCTCTGGAGGGGCCCCGCCAGCTGAAGCCACGACAGTCCTTGGGACCGCGGGCCACATCACTCATCCTGGGGTAAGCGAGCTGCCATGTCATGAGGACACTCAAGCAGCCCTAAGGAGGGATCGATGTGGCAAGGAACTGAGGCCTCTTACCTACAGTCACGAGTTGCCAGTCTGCCACCTGCTAAAGAAGAGGATGTGTCACCAATACCTGCCTTTAGAATTTCTCCCCAGGCAGTGAGTGAGTACAACTTGGAGGAGCTTCAAAATGGCGGAAGAGTAAGACGCGGAGATCACCTTCCTCCCCACAGATACATCAGAAATACACCTACACGTGGAACAACTCCTACAGAACACCTACTGAACGCTGGCAGAACACCTCAGACCTCCCAAAAGGCAAAGACGGGCGCGAGCCGCGGCTAACAGCGCGGACCCCAGAGACGGGCAGGAGACGCCAAGGCTGCTGCTGCCGCCGCCACCAAGAAGCCTGTGTGCGAGCACAGGTCATTAACCACACCCCCCTTCCGGGGAGCCTGCGCAGGCCGCCACTGCCAGGGACCCGTGATCCAGGGACAACTTCCC
>NW_006781732.1:295903-342861 GCF_000442215.2 Lipotes vexillifer | reverse complement strand
TCTGCCGCCGCAGGCCCGCCCCGCACTCCGTGCCCCTCCCTCTCCCCGGCCTGAGTGCGCCAGAGCCCCCGAGTCGGCGGCTCCTTTAACCCCGTCCTGTCTGAGCGAAGAAGAGATGCCCTCAGATGACCTACAAGCACAGACGGGTCTAAATCCAAAGCTCAGCCCCGGGAGCTGAGCGAACAAAAAAGAGAAAGGGAAATGCCTCCCAGCAGCCTCAGGAGAAGTGGTTTAAATCTCCACAATCAACTTGATGTACCCTGCATATGTGGAATACCTGAATAGACAGTGAATCGTCCCAAATTGAGGAGGGGGACTTTGGGTGCAACGATATATATTTTTTTCCCTCTTTTTCTCTGTTTGTGAGTGTGTATGTGTATGCTTCTGTGTATGACTTTGTCTGTATAGCTTTGCTTTTACCATTTGTCCTAGGGTTCTGTCTGGCCGTTTTTTTTTTTTTCTTTATTACTTAAAAAATTTTTTTTCTTAATAATTATTTTATGTTTTATTTTAATAACTTTATTTTATCTCCTTTCTCTCTCTCTCTCTCTCTCCCTTTCTTTCTTTCTTTCTTTCTTTCTTTCTCTCCCTTTTATTCTGAGCTGTGTGGAAAACAGGCTCTTGGTGCTCCAGCCAGGCATCAGAGCTGTGCCTCTGAGGTGGGAGAGCCAAGTTCAGGACACTGGTCCACAAGAGACCTCCCAGCTCCACATGATATCAAATGGCACAAATCCCCCAGAGATCTCCATCTCATCGCCAAGACCCAGCTCCACTCAATGAGCAACAAGCTACAGTGCTGGACACCCCATGCCAAACAACTAGCAAGACAGGAACACAACCCCATCCATTAGCACAGAGGCTGTCGAAAATCATAATAAGGCCACCGACGCCCCAAAACAAACCACCAGATGTGGACCAGCCCACCAGAAAGACAAGATCCAGCCTCATACACCAGAACACAGGCACTAGTCCCCGCCAGCAGGAAGCCTACACAACCCACTGAACCAACCTTAGCCACTGGGGGCAGACACCAGAAACAACGGGAACTACGAACCAGGAGCCTGCGAAAAGGAGACCCCAAACACAGTAAGTTAAGCAAAATGAGAAGACAGAGAAGCACACCGCAGATGAAGGAGCAAGATAAAAACCCACCAGACCTAACAAATGAAGAGGAAATAGGCAGTCTACCTGAAAAAGAATTCAGAGTAATGATAGGAAAGATGATCCAAAATCTTGGAAATAGAATAGAGAAAGTGCAAGAAACATTTAACAAGGACCTAGAAGAACTAAAGAGGAAACAAGCAACGATGAACAACACAATAAATGAAATTAACAATTCTCCAAAAGGAATCAATGGCAGAATAAATGAGGCAGAAGAACGGATAAGTGACCTGGAAGATAAAATAGTGGAAATAACTACTTCAGATCAGAAAAGAATTGAGGACAGGCTCAGAGACCTCTGGGACAATATTAAATGCACCAACATTCGAATTATAGGGGTCCCAGAAGAAGAAGAGAAAAAGAAAGGAACTGAGAAGATATTTGAAGAGATTAGAGTTGAACACTTCCCTAATATAGGAAAGGAAGTAGTTAATCAAGTCCAGGAAGCACAGAGAGTCCCATACAGGATAAATCCAAGGAGAAACACGCCAAGACACATATTAATCCAACTATCAAAAAGTAAATACAAAGAACAAATATTAAAAGCAGCAAGGGAAAAACAAGTAACACATAAGGGAATCCCCATAAGGTTAACAGCTGATCTTTCAGCAGAAACTCTGCAAGCCAGAAGGGAGTGGCTGAACATATTTAAAGTGATGAAAGAGAAAAACCTACAACCAATATTACTCTAGCCAGCAAGGATCTCATTCAGATTTGACAGAGAAATTAAAAGCTTTACACACAAGCAAAAGCTAAGAGAGTTCAGCACCACCAAACCAGCTTTACAACAAATGCTAAAGGAACTTCTCTAGGTAGGAAACACAAGAGAAGGAAAAGACCTACAATAACAAACCCAAGGGCTTCCCTGGTGGCGCAGTGGTTCAGAGTCCGCCTGCCGATGCACAGGACATGGGTTCATGCCCCGGTCCAGGAAGATCCCACACGCCGCGGAGCGGCCGGGTCCGTGAGCCATGGCCGCAGAGCCTGCACGCCCTGCATGTCTGGAGCCTGTGCTCCGCAACGGGAGAGGCCACAACAGTGAGAGGCCCGCGTACCGCAAAAATAAATAAATAAATAATAAACCCAAAACAATTAAGAAGATGGTAATAGGAATATACATATCGATAATTACCTTAAATGTAAATGGATTAAATGCTCCAACCAAAAGACATAGACTGGCTGAATGGATACGAAAACAAGAGCCATATATATGCTGTCTACAAGAGACCCACTTCACAGCTAGGGACACATACAGACTGAAAGCAAGGGGATGGAAAAAGATATTCCATGCAAATGGAAATTAAAAGAAAGCTGGAGTAGCAATTCTCATATCAGACAAAATAGAGTTTAAAACAAAGACTATTAGAAGAGACAAAGAAGGACACTACATAATGATCAAGGGATCGATCCAAGAAGATATAACAACTGTAAATATTTATGCACCCAAAATAGGAGCACCTCAATACATAAGGCAAATAGTAACAGCCATAAAAGGGGAAATTGACAATAACAAAATCATAGTAGGGGACTTTAACTCCCCACTTTCACCAATGGACAGATCATCCAAAATGGAAATAAATAAGGAAACACAAGCTTTAAATGATACATTAAACAAGATGGACTTAATTGATATTTAGAGGACATTCCATCCAAAAACAAAAGAATACACATTCTTCTCAAGTGCTCATGGAACATTCTCCAGGATAGATCATATCTTGGGTCACAAATGAAGCCTTGGTAAATTTAAGAAAATTGAAATCGTATCAAGTATATTTTCCAACCACAACGCTATGAGACTAGATATTAATTACAGGAAAAAATCTGTAAGAAATATAAACACATGGAGGCTAAACAACACACTACTTAATAACCAAGAGATCACTGAAGAAATCGAAGCGGAAATCAAAAAATACCTAGAAACAAATGACAATGAAAACACAACAACCCAAAACCTATGGGATGCAGCAAAAGCAGATCTAAGAGGGAAGTTTTTACCTATACAAGCCTACATTAAGAAACAAGAAACATCTCAAATAAACAACCTAAACTTACACCTAAAGCAATCAGAGAAAGAACAAAAAACCCCAAAGTTAGCAGAAGGAAAGAAATTATAAAGACCAGCTCAGAAATAAAGGAAAAAGAAGTGAAGGAAACAATAGCAAAGACCAATAAAACTAAAAGCTGGTTCTTTGCGAAGATAAACAAAACTGATAAACCATTAGCCAGACTCATCAAGAAAAAAAGGGAGAAGACTCAAATCAATAGAATTAGAGATGAAAAAGGAGAAGTAACAACTGACGCTGCAGAAACACAAAGGATCATGAGAGATTACTACAAGCAACTCTATGCCAATAAAATGGACAACCTGGAAGAAATGGACAAATTCTTAGAAATGCACAACTTCTGAGACTGAACCAGGAAGAAATAGAAAATATGAACTGACCAATCACAAGCACTGAAATTGAGACTGTGATTAAAAATCTTCGAACAAACAAAAGCCCAGGACCAGACGGCTTCACAGGCGAATTCCATCAAACATTTAGAGAAGAGCTAACACCCATCCTTCTCAAACACTTCCAAAATAAGCAGAGGAAGAAACACTCCCAAACTCATTCTACAAGGCCACCATCACTCTGATACCAAAACCAGACAAAGATGTCACAAAGAAAGAAAACTACAGGCCAATATCACTGATGAACATAGATGCAAAAATCCTCAACAAAATACTAGCAAACAGAATCCAACAGCACATTAAAAGGATCATACATTATGATCAAGTGGGGTTTATCCCAGGAATGCAAGGATTCTTCAATATATGCAAATCAATCAACGTGATACACCATATTAAGAAATTGAAGGAGAAAAACCATATGATTATCTCAATAGATGCCGAGAAAGCATTTGACAAAATTCAACACCTATTTAGGAGAAAAACCCTGCAGAAAGTAGGCATAGAGGGAACATTCCTCAACATTTTAAAGGCCATATATGACAAACCCACAGCCAACCTCGTCCTCAATGGTGAAAAGCTGAAACCATTTCCACTAAGATCAGGAACAAGACAAGGTTGCCCACTCTCACCACTATTATTCAACGTACTTTTGGAAGCTTCAGCCATAGCAATCAGAGAAAAGAAAGAAATAAAAGGAATCCAAATTGGAAAAGAAGAAATAAAACTGTCACTGTTTGCAGATGACATGATACTATACATAGAGAATCCTAAAGATGCTACCAGAAAACTACTAGAGCTAATCAATGCATTTGGTAAAGTAGCAGGATACAAAATTAATACACAGAAATCTCTTGCATTCCTATACACTAATGATGAAAAATCTGAAAGTGAAATTAAGAGAACACTCCCATTTACCACTGCAAGAAAAAGAATAAAATACCTAGGAATAAACCTACCCAAGGAGACAAAAGACCTGTACGCAGAAAACTGTAAGACACTGATGGTAATTAAAGATGATAGAGACAGATGGAGCGATCTACCATGTTCTTGGATTGGAAGAATCAACACTGTGAAAATGACCGTACTACCCATAGCAGTCTACAGATTCAATGCAATCCCTATCAAACTACCAATGGCATTTTTCACAGAACTAGAACAAAAAATTTCACAATTTGTATGGAAACAAAAAAGACCGCGAAGAGCCGAAGTAGTCTTGCGTAACAAAAATGGAGCTGGAGGAATCAGGCTCCCTGACTTCAGACTATACTACAAAGCTACAGTAATCAAGACAGTATGGTATTGGCACAAAAACAGAAATGTAGCTCAATGGAACAGGATAGAAAGCCTAGAGATAAACCCACGCACATATGGTCACCTTATCTTTGATAAAGGAGGCAAGAATATACAGTGGAGAAAAGACAGCCTCTTCAATAAGTGGTGCTGGGAAAACTGGACAGCTACATGTAAAAGAATGAAATTAGAACACTCCCTAACACCATACAGAAAAATAAACTCAAAATGGATTAAAGACCTAAATGTAAGGCCAGACACCATCAAGCACTTAGAGGAAAACATAGGCAGAACACTCTATGACATAAATCACAGCAAGATCCTTTTTGACCCACCTCCTAGAGAAAGGGAAATAAAAGCAAAAATATACAAATGGGACCTAATGAAACTTAAAAGCTTTTGAACAGCAAAGGAAACCATAAACAAGACAAAAAGACAACCCTCAGAATGGGAGAAAATATTTGCAAATGAAGCAACTGACAAACGATCAATCTCCAAAATTTACAAGCAGCTCATGCAGCTCAATATCAAAAAAACAAACAACCCAATCCAAAACTGGGCAGAAGACCTAAATAGACATTTCTCTAAAGAAGATATACAGATTGCCAACAAACACATGAAAGAATGCTCAACATCATTACTCATTAGAGAAATGCAAATCAAAACTACAATGAGATATCATCTCACAGCGGTCAGAATGGCCATCATCAAAAAATCTACAAAGAATAAATGCTTGAGAGGGTGTGGATAAAAGGGAACCCTCTTGCACTGTTGGTGGGAATGTAAATTGATACAGCCACTGTGGAGAACAGTATGGGGGTTCCTTAAAAAACTAAAAATAGAACTACCATATGACCCAGCAATCCCACTACTGGGCATATACCCTTAGAAAACCATAATTTAATAAGGGTCATGTACCAAAATATTCATTGCAGCTCTATTTACAATAGCCAGGGCATGGAAGCCACCTAAGTGTCCATCGACAGATGAATGGATAAAGAAGATGTGGCACATATATACAATGGAATATTACTCAGCCATAAAAAGAAACGTAATTGCATTATTTGTAGAGAGGTGGATGGACCTAGGACTGTCATACAGAGTGAAGTAAGTCAGAAAGAAAAAAAAAAACAAGTACTGTATGCTAACACATATATATGGAATCTTAAAAAAAAAAAAAAAGGAAAAAGAAAATGGTGAGAAGAACCTAGGGGGCAAGATGGGAATATAAAGATGCAACCTACTAGAGAATGGACTTGAGGATACGGGGAGGGGGAAGGGTAAGCTGGGACAAAGTGAGAGAGTGGCATGAACATATATACACTACCAAACGTGAAATAGATAGCTAGTGGGAAGCAGCCGCATAGCACAGGGAGATCAGCTCGGTGTTTTGTGACCACCTAGAAGGGTGGGATAGGGAGGCAGGGAGACGCAAGAGGGAAGAGATATGGGGAAATATGTATAATTATAACTGATTCACTTTGTTATAACGCAGAAACTGGCACACCCTTATAAAGCAATTATACTCTAATAAACATGTTAAAATAAAACTCTATGTCAATGTAAAAATAATTATTAAAGAGACATATAATGAAAAAAAATTATTGGATTGTAATAAGAGTACTTATAGCTATATCACATTAATATGGTCTAAGAAAACCAGAGGTTGATGGGAGGGGTAAAAGGCATATACTATTTCTTCCACATGGGAAGAAAATTAGACAAATAATTATGGAAAGAGAATGTCTTGAAACAGAGCAGCTGGAGTCTCTGTTCAGGTCTTTAGCCTCCTAGTTGCTAACTTCTGCTTGGTTCTTTGGAGCCTAGCCCTGCTTTTGTGCAGGTCTGCAGCGAGCCAACTATGTCTTTTATGAGAAACACATATTGGGAGATTCCCCATCCTATAGTTGTCTCCTTTCTGAAGATTTTTCCCCTCAGTATCCATTCACTATGACATCCACAAACTTTGACTTGTTACAAATTCATCCAGTAAGGCTGCCTCTTGCTTTCAGCCAACTGGGAAGTGTTTTCAGCAAACTGCAGAGGTAACAGTGAAGCTGTTCATGCGTGATTCCCTTCTTTCAGGGATCATATCCCTTAAGAGACTTTCCTTTTCTCCTTCTTTTCCAGAACAATTCAGTCCTAAATATATTAGATGACCCAAGCAAGGCAGGCTCCCAATGCCTGGAGTCTGGAAGAAGCTACGGTGGCCCAGAGAAAGGTGTCTGAGCCTGACTAATGTAAGGTGGGCGTCACCATGGAAGGGAGGCCCAGCCTGGGGTAGCAGAAAGCAAGTGGAAGAATGAGGGTATCTGCAAAAGAAGGATGCCCAGTGCAATCTGTCAGAACACAAGTAAAGTGAGGATGGCATCCAAAGGACATTATCAGCATGATGTGGTAAAAGACCTTAGGAACAAGAGATCTGGATATGATCCCCGCTCTGTTGCATCATCTATGACCTTGCCAACATCACTTAATATCTTGGCCGCTTTATTAGCAACATTGAACTAAATGTATACTGACCATATCTAGCTCTGATGGTTGATATGAGTTTAAAATGAAATTAAGTTAGTGTAAGTATTTATCCTATGTATATAGTACATATGGTAGTATAAATAAAAGTACTTTGAGAATGGTAATGCGATATACAAATAAGTTATTGTCTACGGGAATAATGATTTTTTTCAGGATAATCAGAAAGCATCTTACAAAACACATCACCTACCAGTACTGAGTTCTTTTTCAAAGGTTTGTGTAACTCCACAGCAGACAGATCACAAGCTTTGGAATTTGTATCCCAGCTCTGCCACCTACATGATATTGAGCAAGTTACTTAACTTTCTGAGCTTTGGTTTTGACATCCAAAATAATTGCACAGCTTCATTATGAGAAATAAATGATACAATACATACACTTAGGAGTAAAGGGAAAATTATTATCAACTTAGGAGAGCTAATATCAATTTCTACAACCCTAAGTTAGTACCACTGGGAAATTTAGGCACTAATTCATTTTTATGGAGGTTTTCAACTTGCTAATTAATATGTGAATATTTCTTTATGTGAGATTTTCTTATATTTGTAAATGATCACCATTTTTACAATATCTTAAGAAACTGAAACATTATCTCACGTCTTTAAAGATTGAGAATTTGTGGGAGAATTTTAGAAAAATAATGCCTAATAACTGATTAATCCCAATTCAAATTAAGTAGAGCATAGGAACAGAGCCACACTAATAGCAAGGAAATAATGTTTTTCATATCTATTTTTAAAATGTCATTTGTGGAAAATAACAAGAGACCAACCACTATTTGTTTGGCCACCTCATCATTTTGGTAACTACAAGTCTGTTCATCTAAAATGTGAAAGGCTGACATTTTTAGTCAAAAATTTGAAATGTTAATGTTATGTTAATCTGGGAACAAATCATTTCCTATTTAAATGGATCAGTTTTGTCTAGGAGAGAGCTGTAATCTCTAATGATGTGGTAAGTCATTTAGAAATATTTGAATAGTTGTGAAACCAAAGGGTCTGTCACTGAAAGAGACCTGGCAATAGTTTCAGGAAAAGGTTTAATAGAAACCAAGGTCACTTGGTGACCATTAATTGTCCTTGGTTTTAAATAATATCTGTTTATGCTAATAATATGGTTCTAAATAAATACAAACAACCATGGCAAGGAAAATGGTAAAGATTAGTATACCTGACTGACCTTCCAATAAAATTTCTCTTTCTCCCAGAAACTGCAACTATTCTTGGCAGGAAGCTCTTAAATTGTTAGAATATCAGAAGGAGAAACGAGAAGCAGTCCAGTCCGTATAAGAGATGCAAACTTAGTCTGATGATGCAGCCTTTAAACAAAGACTTTACCTACCACAGCATCTGTTTGGCTTATCCGATTTTCTGTTTTAATTGCCTCCATAAGTGTATCAGGCTTAAGGACAAAGGAAACACAAATAATTGTTTTTTATATTATAACAACCCTCCCCCATATAACCTATACAACTAGACTATCTAGTACCAGCAACAGAGGCAGACAAAGCAAGTGAACTGAGTCAGGACAGGGTTGCCAACACATAAATATAAGAATGTTCCGTGGCAATATTTAGATACTAATAATACTAAAAAAAAAAAAAAAAAAAAAAAAAAAAAAAAAAAAAAAAAAAAAAAAAAATCATCGTTTATCTGAAATCCAAAGTTAGCAGGTCATCCAATTTTCTTTTTTGTTTGTCATTGTTGCTGCTATTGTGACTCTTATTTTGTTTTATTTTGCTTCTTGGCTAAATCTGCCAACCTTAACTCAGAAACCTCAGTTCTATTCTATTGTTGGCTCTGCTGCTTATTAACAGTATGATCTTGATTGAATTACTTTCCCTTCGATTTCCAAATTCTTCAGCTAAACTAATGATTCCCAGTTTCCATTTCTATATTTCTACTTTGAGGAAAATCTCCACACTTAGTGAATCATTTCCAGGTCACTCATGGATGACTGCTGAACAATCAATTATCTGAAGAAATGTTACAATTTGGTAACTGTGAATAAAATTAACCCTCTGGCTTTAGTTATTTAGAGGAGGATGATGACATCAGATAACAGTCAACATGCTGCATTTGTAATGACCTTGGAAATGGCCACGCCCCCTCCCACTCAAACTATCTATAAAATTCTATTCCCCTTCCTCCATCCTTAAATCTCCTTGCTTTGCATATCATATTATCAGACTACACCACTCCCTGTTGCAACCATTTGTGGACTTCAGTGTCACTCTCCATCATTCCTGGAGATTTTATCTCTTGGCTAACTGTCACTCTCTCCAATACTACTCCAACCATAGTTCTTGATAATTTCATTATCCACACGGATGATGCTTCAAACACCCTGAAAGTTCATTTATTTGACTTCCTCTTCCCAAATGTTCTTGTCTTTCACCCTATCTTATCACCTTACTCCCATGGGTATACCCAAGACCCTGTCAGAACCAAAGATGTAACCACTCCATGATTTCAACTTCAAACATCCCATTCTGTCTACACACCCTATATTTTCAGTTAGTTCACTTCTTCCAGTTCCCCAACTCCAATTATCCCCTCCCCACCAAGGCCCGTTACCCTTAGTAACTTCTCACTATACCTTGCCCTCTCATGTCCTCATTTCCCTCTAGCTTAAATTTCACGGTCTATCAGTATCTTAGACATTATAACTGTTTATTAATATCCGGTTTTCCTACACTCCCGGAAACCTAGAAAGATTACCATTCTACTCCTTTTGAAGTTAGGCCAGGCCCTTAATGCTGCCAGGCAATTTTAAGATATTTCTATAATTCACTCCTTCCCCTACTGTCATAGAAACTTATTTTGTGCATTACCCTTGCACTTCAAATATCCAACACTTCCTTCTCAACCTTTACCCAGCTGATGGCATTGCTTGAAACAAAGAAAATAAAGGAGGGGAGAGAGACAGACAGACAGACAGATGAGTTCAGAAAAGAACCTCACAAGTTATAAGGATCTAGATTATATACATCCCATAAACGTGCACATAAGCTCTGCCTTTCTTCCTGTTAATAATGGCACATTGTCCATGTTCCACTCCAAGGTCACCTCCTCCACTTTTACCCAAGACACTAAGGAAAAGAACATCACTCTTTCAATTCTCCCTCTTTCCAGAATCATAAGTTTCCTTTCTGTTGGATTTTTCCCATCAGCACACGAACAGGCTATAATTTCTCCTATTATCTTAAACCACTTCTGACCCTACCTCTACTTGCACCTACAGCCCTGCTTCTCTGTTTCCCTTAACCCCAAAATTTCTCAAATGACTTGCCTGCGCTCGAGGTTTCCCATTGCTCTCCTCACATACTTTCTTGGGCCCATTCCAGTCAATGTAACAAATAACCTCCATGCATTGAAACCCAGTCACTGTCTCACTCCTCATCTTACTTGCCCTATCAGCAGCATTTGACACACTTCATCATCTCCCTTTGCAGTCTCTTAACTTTGCTTCCATGACACCACACTCTCCTAGCAACCTTTCTATGGCACTGGCCATTTCTCCTCAGTCTCCTTAGCCAATTCCTCCTCATCTCACTAAACTTTCAAGGGTGGGAGCACCTCAGGGCTCATTCCTAGAATATTCTTTCACTTATCTAGTGATCCTGTCCATCCTTGCAGCTTTAAATATAACTATACACAGATAACTGCAAAATACATATCTCCATCCTGGACCTGTCCTCTGAAAGCAAAACTTATATATACTCTTGGATAAATAATGGCACCTCAAACATAACTTGTACCAAACCATGCTCCTATCTTTCCCCCAAGTCTGTTTCTTACACAGGTTTCCCCATCTTTGCTCCATCCTTCACCTTTCTCAAGCCAAAAACTTAGAGACATTATTAACTCTCTCACACCCCTCATCCAACCATTAGGAAAAGTGTATTTGCTATACCTTCAAAATATGTAGAATTTAATTACTTTCCCCACTTCTTCCACTAATTCTGTTTTCCACCTAGCTGTCACTATGTTTTGTCTGGATAATTTTGGCATCATCCTAACTGCTGTCCCTCTTTTAATTCTTGTCCCTTATAGTATATTCCAAACACAGCAGCCAGAGTAATGCTTCTAAAACTAAGTAGATCATAGCATTTCTCCATATGAAACCTTCCAGTATCCCTTCACCTCACTCAGGAAAACCAAACTCCTTACAATGGCTAGAAGGCCTTACGTGATCTAGGTGTGTTCTCTCTTCCACAACTACTTACTCATTTTGTTTCAGAAACACTATTTTTCCTGATGTCATTCAAGCACTTCAGAAACGTATTTCTCATTTGTGGCTGTTGCATTTGCCCTTCCCTATGCCTGAGAACGCTATTTCTCCAGCTAGCTGCATGACATACTCCAATGCCTCCTTGAAGTCTTGTTCAAAGCCACCTTCTCAGTGAGGTTTTCCCTGGCCACCCTGATTAAACTTGGAATTCCATCGCCCTGACTGGCACTCCCCATCCTCCTCTACCCCACTTTAGTTCTCGCCATAGAACCTTATATTTATAATATAAAAATAATACATTGTGGATAAGTTAGAAACCATAGATGGAAAAAATTCTAAAGAGAAGCCATTATCCTTACCACCAAGACACATCCTTACCATCTCAATATTGCTGTCAGACATTATATGAACATTGATTACATCATAATACTTTTTTTTTTTTTTTTTTTTTTGCGGTACGCGGGCCTCTCACTGTTGTGGTCTCTCCCGTTGCGGAGCACAGGCTCCGGACGCGTAGGCTCAGTGGCCATGGCTCACGGGCCCAGCCGCTCCGCGGCAAGTGGGATCTTCCCGGACCGGGGCACGAACCCGTGTCCCCTGCAGCTGGACTCTCAACCACTGCGCCACCAGGGAAGCCCCATCATAATACTTTTCTAAATTTATTTTTTGGCCACGCCGTGCGGCATGCAGGATCTTAGTTCCCCAACCAGGGATCGAACCCGTGCCCCCCACAGTGGAAGCTGGGAGTCTTAACCACTGGACCACCATCATAATACTGTATTAATACCTACTTTTCAGTTAAGATATAGTAAAAATCTTTCCACTGGAATCAATATTAATTTATCACATCATTCAGTCCTTTTACATTGTTGCCCTACAGAGTGTCATATTCTCATCCCCTGAATACACAGGTCGTCTGCCAAACCTTAAAAAGTTTGACATATAATATGATATACATATTATATAATACAATATTGTAATTATATAATATATAATACAACATAATATATAATATTGTATAATATAAACATAAATAGAATATAAATATTGAATATAAATATTGTTAAAATATCGTGTGCATTTTATGAAGCTATTGAACTATTATTAGCACGGATGAAATTTATCACTTGAAGGTATTCATGATGTAGTTATTGAATCTGACTTTTGAATACTGAAATGAGTATTTACTGCAATGACTAATTTTGTCAGACATACACTGCTAAGTATATTCGTCATTAATGAGATGCACACACTACATGTTAGTAATTGTAAACAATCAGGGCTCTTTTCAATAAATCACTCACATTTGTCAACTTGCCCTTTTTCTATTTGCATGTTTTCATTTTTCTGGTGTGGGACAATATAACAGCGAAATGTGACGAACCAAACTCTAGAGGAGGTTCTCTCTTGGCAAACTAAGGGTGATATCTACCCTCACTCAAAGTACCAATTCACGTGTAAGGTGATGTAGCTGAATAACATCAGAGTAGGAGTCAGGAGGCCTGGAACTCCATTCCTAACTCTTGCCACTATCCTGCTGTGTGACTTGCACCAGTGGTTCGCAATTGAGGCCTATTTTGCCCCCAGGGGACAGTTAGCAATACTTGGAAACATTTTTCATAATCATAACTAGGGGTTTGCTACTGGGATCTAATGAATAGAGGCCAGAGAGGCTGCTTGACATTCCACCATATGCAGGCCACACCCACCCCCATGACAAGGAATTATCCAGCTCAAGATGTCAACAATGTTGAGATTAAGAAACCCTAAATTAAGCAAATCACTTTATTTCTCTAGGTTTTGGTTTCCTCATCTGTAAAAGATTTTCACCATGTCTCAAAGACTCTCCACTAATACGCTCAATATAATGAATTGCCCTCATGGAAGAGTACCGAAACATTCAATACAGTTCAAAGGAGCCAAATGGCAAATATTTTAGGCTTTGTAGACCAAAGAGGCAAAATTGAGGATATTATTTAGGTACTTAGGTAACCATTTAAAATATTACCAGTTAAAATGTGAAAATTATTCATAGCTCATAGGCCATAAAAAATAGGCAGCTGTCTGGAGTTGGAATACAGGCCATAGTTTAAAGACACACCTGACATAGAGACTTGTTTTTAAATGGCCATGATCACATGGGAGGCAGGAGGTAAGACTCCATCCCTACTAGATGGGAAGTTAGAAACCTATCTATCCCTATCTTCACCTTTAATGAAAGGGTGTGCCAGGAGAAGAAAAAAATGACTTAGAAACAGCAGTTGTTTTCAAACGCATTTCAGAATAATCTGATACAGAGGCAAGGTAAATGACTTGAGAAAATCTGGCAAAGGTAATAGAATGCTGGTCTCTGGGCTTCCCAGTCAACTGGACTGTCAACCTCATCGCACAGCTTCCAAGAGACAATGTGACACTGTGAGAGATGCCTGGCTGGAAGTATTTGCTGAAGTTTTGGTCACAAACTACAACAAAACCTGTTTTTACTCTTCTATCTGTATAGAGTAGGTGAAGTTTTCCTTCTCATTTTGGGGTTGCCTTCAGAGACCTCAGGCACTTGAGTTCATCAAACAGTCCATTTGATTTTCTTCTGTGTTGCTAATTCAAGTGTTTCTCTATAAACCCCAAGCCACAGTACTGTTAAATAATTGATTGCATAGATCTATCTTTCAAGTTTTACAGATCTGTATCAAAAGTTTTATGTCCCATGGAGATCTCTTACAGAAAATGATAACATTGTGTAGCATATTTTATTCATCTTCTACTGACGTGATTAATCTCTTATTAGGGAATTAACCACATATACAGGATCCTATAAATTGTGGTCATTTTAAAAGTACTTTAAGAGGAATAAATCCAAGCACACTGGCTCTTTCCACTATACCGTCAGAAGCCCAATAAAGACACACTTTACAGTGCTTAGCTGTTCAAAATGTTTGTACTGTTTACATACGCTTTTGTTGTGAGAAACAGATGAAAAGGTTTCAGATGTCTGTCGTATCCAGGTAACCAACTTTCTCTGACGGCTTCATGGGAAGCATAGGTTACCAATTATCTCTCTACAGAGCTGAATTACCCTTATTAAATAAAGCTAGTGCAGACATAAGAAGATTCAAGACAGTGATTACAAATTCTTCCTGAACTAGTTGTGACAGATTACTTGGTTTCAATTTGAAAGTCACTCATTATTTGAGAAAAAGTCTTACTGAAACAGGTAGGTGAGACCATCACTATTTCTCTTCTATTTTATTTTTGAGTGGAGGTTAATTTGAGATGTTGTGAAAAGCAAATGCAGAAACACGCTTTTCAGGTTCCACACCTTTAATGAATGAGAAAAGCCAATTTTGTGTCAAGTAAGCACCCAATTAGACAAATGGCAGACAAGGACATGGATCTGAGAAGGGTGATTCTAAGTCGGGTTTTGATATCTCATCTTCTTGAGAGGAGGACAGACTTTCCACTGAAGGGATAGCTTGTTGGGTTAACAAAGAAGTGCTACTCTAAACCTCAGCTATACCTGGGAAAGACTCGTGTTTGTGCAAAGAGAAAAAAAAAATGCATTGTGTTTACGATCAAAGATTACTCCAAATGAAATTAAGAAGTAATTAACTAACTTGTAAATTCTAATGTTATATTTTGCACAGGAAGTGTTGGCTTAGACTAAAAAGAGCATGCATATTGTTCAAATGCTTTAAAGGATTACAAAACATAGGAGAAGCAATATGTTTGACCAATGTTAAAAGTAGCTCGTTTTAAGGGGCAAGAAATTAAAATGAAAACAGCAAATATGTGGCTAGCGACCCACAGAGTATAATAGGTGTATATCTTGCTACTATCTCAAAATTCTTTCCTGTAAATTAGATAACAATACTTTTTCGTTTCACACTCAGGCCTCAGCACTTCTGATATATTACTTCATTGCAATAATATAACACCAGCAACAACAACAAAAATAGTCTGTATTGGTGATAGTGAAAACCATACAGATGATAGTGCCAAAATTTAGCAACAATTTCTTAATCAAAAATATGAAGTGAGGGACTTCCCTGGTGGCGCAGTGGTCAAGAATCCGCCTGCCAGTGCAGGGGAAATGGGTTCGGGCCCTGGTGCAGGAAGATCCCACATGCCACGGAGCAACTAAGCCCATGAGCCACAACTACTGAGCCTGCGCTCTAGAGCCCGCAAGTCACAACTACTGAGCCCACGTGCCTAGAGCCCGTGCTCCGCAACAAGAGAAGCCACTGCAATGAGAAGCCCACACACCGCAACAAAGAGTAGCTGCCGCTCGCCACAACTAGAGAAAGCCCGTGTGTAGCCACAAAGACCCAACACAGCCAAAAATAAAATAAAATAAATAAATTTATTTTAAAAAAAGCATGAAGTGAAAGTTTGTTGAAACTTAAAAGATAAACAGAGCAGATTCATCACCCACTTAAATTGATTATCATTATGTAATATAAAACCAGCGCAGCACACACATTCTGGACATCAAATAAATTTCACTTTGGCCATCAAAATCACCTACTCTGAGAAACATTTCTTAATCTACCAGAAGAAAAATGAACAGTTGAATATTCCACGTGTTTATATCCTTCAGATAGAGGTGATAATGTCACAAAACATTCCAGGTTCTTACTACATAAGTATCTAATCCACCTAAGAATAGTCATTTATCATCCACTACAGTGAGTCCCCTGCATACGGAACCTTCCAGTTGCGAACTTTCAAAGATGTAAATGTGCGCAGAGAATGGAGGAAGAGAGACAAGAGAAAGAAGAAGTAACTGAAGAACCAAAGAGATTCACGACACAGGAAACGGCAAGGGGACTTTCTTTATTTGAGGAGGCACTGTGAGTTTTTGAGGCATAGGACCTGAACGTAGAACGGTGCACGAAGGTTGCAGCAGCTGTTCAGAATGCAATCCAGTGCTACCGTGTCATCTACAAGAAGAAAAAGCTACTACCCAGACATCACTGCATCAATTTTTCAAGAGGGTAGATAGAATTGAATCCAGCAAGGAACCAGAACCTGTGCCATCCACGTCAGGCGTGAGTGAAATTGCAGCTTGCCCTCCATTTCCTATTGCTGACGATCCTTCAGCTCTGCCATCTCCCACCTCCTCTCCCTCCTCCAGTCAGTAACTCTTCTTGCCTGTTCCCACGATGCCAGCCCCTGTATGCCAGCTGTTGTACTGTACTACTGTACTTTTCAAGGTACTGTGCTATAGGATTAAAAATGTTTTATTTTGTGTTTGATTTTTATGTATCATTTGAATGAAAAGTATTATAAACCCATTACAGTACAGTACTATATAGCCGATTGTGTTAGTTGGGTACCTAGGCTAACTTTGTTGGACTTACGAACAAATTGGACTTACGAACGTGCTGTCAGAACAGAACTTGTTCATATGTAGGGGACTTACGGCAAATTACTGAAAATTTCAAGTGGAATTCAGATATTTCATACCTTTTGGATTAAGTAAGTATCTTGGAAGTCTCTGGAAGTGAAATCAATGTATGATTTTGATTTATGTTGCAGAGGCATCAGGGATCCTAACAGAGTTGTGCAGGATCTCCATAGTTCTGCATCTTCATGCTGCTCTGTGGGGAGTTGAACTTAAGTATCTTGACTTCTCTGTATCTCTTGCTTGGATCCTAGCCATTGAAGTTTTCATTCTCCTTATCTGGCCATTCTGCTGGCTTCTGCTCCTTCTCTTATACCCTAAATGTAGGTGCCTTTCCCAGGACAGAACAAGTCATTGACTCTCTTCTCTATATTGTGTTCCTTAGCAGCTATAGTCTCTTATCTCACAGATTTAGCTACCACTACCATCAATGGTATATCCCTTGTGCCACCTCACAGAGCTAATGCATCTATACTAGCTCTTCCACCTAATGTGGTTATCACTATACTGTCATATCAACATATCCCTGTTAAATGTCTTGCTTGAGGAAACTCAGCAAAAGAAAATAGAATGCTGGTCCCCTGAGTCACCAATCAACTGGACTGTCAACCTTCTCATACTGCTTCTAAGAGGTGATGTGACACTGTAAGAAAATGCCTGGCTGGTATGCTGTGCTTAGGTTTGGGTCATGAACTAGGACAAGATCTGCTTTTCTTATTTTATCTGTACAGCCTAGGGGAAGCTTTCCTCCACAAATATATACTGACTTCAGAGACCTCATGCACCTGAATTCATCAAACAGTCCATCTTTTCCATGTTGCTAACTCAAGTGTTGCCCACTGATTTGTAATACATATGTGCCCATTTTTGTTGCCCACATCTAACAGGGAAAAGTAATCATAACAAGATCAGCTCTTTTTCATTGAGTGCTTACCTTGTACTAGACACAATCACTCTGTGAGGTATTATTATCACCAACATACAGATAGGAAAAACAATCTCCAAGGCTGTCACATAACTTCTCCAAAGTTACACAGAAAGTGGCAGAGTCGGGATTCAATTCCAGTTATGAATTGAAAACCTAGTCTCCTGCCACAGTGCATTAGAAGGGCAGAGTGTTGTTAACTCTTCTGATTACCTGCTCACTTGGAATCTCTCTCAGTAGCATGACTGCTTAGACTTCCTCATGTAGATGTCTTAAGTTAGACAGAACTGGGTTTGAATCTCAGGGAAACCAAAAATTCACGTGACATGCTTTATTGCAATATTCGCTTTATTGCAGTGGTCTGGAACCAAACCTGTAATATCTCAGATGTATGCTGGTACTGCCAATGAAAATAACCACCAACTTGGAATTCTTCAATTCAATAGTTAAGATGTCCTTCAAAAGTAAAGACCGATTAAAAGCATATACATACTTTAAAAAAACTGAGAGGATTCACGGCCAGCAGACCCACATAAAAGAATAAAAGGAACTTTTCGAGAAGGAAGAAAATCATCTCAGTGAGAAATAAGAAAATAAGGGATCTGGGAGAGGCATCACCAGCATCCACTGCAGGGAAGATGGAGAACTGCACACAGATTCTTACCTGTTTCTGCCCTGAAGTGATGCCTATCACTTCCAATCACATTTCATTGGTCAAAACAAGTCCTTTGGTCATGACTAATATCAAAGATTCTGGGCCCAGAAGGAATAAAACTACAAATATTGCTAAGTAGCACAAATATCTGCTGAGCATTATTAAAATAAAGGGGCTTCCTTTTTTATTATTAATTTATTTTATTTTTGGCTGCGTTGGGTCTTCGTAGCTGCGAGCTGGCTTTCTCTAGCTGCAGCGAGCGGGGGCTACTCTTCGTTGCAGCGCACGGGCTTCTCATTGCAGTGGCTTCTCTTGTTGTGGAGCATGGGCTCTAGGTGTGTGGGCTTCAGTAGCTGTGGTGGGTGGGCTCAGTAGTCATGGCCCGTGGGCTCTAGAGCGCAGGCTCAGTAGTTGTGGCACATGGGCTTAGTTGCTCTGCGGCATGTGAGATCTTCCCGGACCAGGGCTCGAACCCGTGTCCCCTGCATTGGCAGATTCTTAACCACTGCACCACCAGGGAAGCCCAAGGGGTTTTCATAAAAGGTTAGAAACACTTGGTTTATATTGAAAAGGAAGCTGATTTAATAATGATGATTACTATGTATTATTATTATTTAATAAAATATAATTCTATCAAGAAAAAAAAATAGGAAAGTAGAGAAGAGCCTGAAAACCAGTGGAAAATTCATGTAAATCTAAATAAATATCTATCATACAAAAACAATAATGAGTCCCTATGGGGTTGAAAACAGAATGAAAATAAGAGCACAGATGATGGAAAGGGGTAAATGTGTAAAAAATGTTCACAGCAACACTGTAATAACAAAAAAAAAAATTGAGAAACAACCCAATCTCTAATAACAAGAGAATGGACAACTACATTATGCTGAGGGCATATGATGACCCAACATATAAGCCAAAAAATAAATAAGCTACTGATTTACACATCAGCATAAATAAATCCTAGAAGCATAAGGTTGGCTGAAAAAGTCAAGATGACCACTACATACAATGTGACATCATTTTCACAAAGATTAAAAAAGAGGACAATATACTGTTTAAGGATGCTTATAAATATAGTAGAAGTATTTTAAAAGAATAGCAAAGGAAAGATAAACATAAATTTGGGGGATGATTTATCACTCTGGGGGAGGCAGGGGCACAGGATGGATAAGAGAACAAAGGTAGCTGCAACAGACTTGGGAATGCTCTATTTCCTAAGTTGGTTTTCAAGTTCTTAAGTGTTCATTTTATCATTAGGCTTCCTATTGTACATAACTGTCATTCGCTGGTGTGTACTAACTTTCTTTTGGATGGTGGAAACAAACATTTACTAAAGACAATACTCAAATTGTGGAAAACATTTAAAAACTTAAATTCGTAAACATAATACTTCCTGTTTCACATGGCAGTACTTTGCAGAGACAACACGGTTGTAACTGTTAGTTCAAAACCTTTGCATGTTTGACCACATAACTTGTGTTCCCTAAGATAAAAACAAGTTTCAAGCATGATCAACAAATAAACTTAATGAAATGAAAATGTGTACTGAATGAAGAATCATAGTATTTTGTACAAATTTCTAAATATCTATGTTTCAAGGAAGAATTTGCATAAGTGTAATACAAAGAGTGTTTATTCAGAAGCACTTCATATAACTCATTACAGGCTTTTATTTTTCAAATGTGCACAATTTTGATTCAAAGACACTGGATCCTCAGTATGTTTTAAAAAGGGAATGAAAACAAATTTTGTAGGTAGAAGGGAACAGATGAAGCAGTTTCGAAAGTACAGAAAAGCAAGACAAAATGAAATGAAAAGTAAATAATAATAAATAAAAAGAAACTTAAAAACAAAAACAAAAATCAACATAAAAATAAAACATAAATAACATAAAGTAATAATAAACGAACAAATCTAAAAAAATAAAATAAACATAAAAACAAAAATTAAAATAAACAAAAAGAAAGAAAAATTAAAATTAAAATACAATAGTAGTACTTCTTCAACAGAGAAGCTTCATCCCTTTATAACCTTAGAGCAAGTGATTTGGAATTTTAAATAAATAAGCTTATATTTATTTACTCTAGTCCTAGCACTGTTCTCATGCTATGACTCCACTCGCTGCTGGTCATAATTATTTATCAAGTTTTTAATGTGAACCAGCTTTTTGTAAAGATATTGGCATCTATGTTTTTCTACACGATAAGTGGGATCCTTCTGTTTCAGCTTCTGATATTCTAGTGAGATTTTTAAAATCAATATCCTGATATTCTTTTGAGCCTGGAGAAAGGTGCCTCCTTTCTGATTTTAGGTGAATAAATATGTTAGATAAAGTCAGCATCTTGGCATACAAGGCCTTATAGTCCTCATATTCTACTGTAAATTCCTGCTTATAATGCTGATGTTACTCAGAGGAAACTATAGTGACATAGTTAGTCAAATAATCTGGAGGCTCAGATGTTGAACAAGTCTTCCCAGAGGGAGTGCAAACCTTTTTAACTTCTCTTGAATTAGGTTTTGCGCCTTCACCTTGTCTCTCACAATCTATCTTCCGTTTCTCCATAATCTTAAAATAGTACTCTTGGTTCTTTGCTTTATGTTCCATAAATGTATGTTAGAACTTCTCATCAGATATCAAATGTTTTTTCTCCACGAGCTTCGGACACTTCATTTGAACTGAAATAGAGGCTAATGTTGGCAAAGAAGTATGTTTACCTTGCTGGTGCTCAAAGATTCTACTGTTTTGACTAAAACTGTCAATATATGGGTGTTGAGTCTCAGGTCCTTCTGCAACGTTACAAGAACTGCAATTGGAATGGACAGGTTGAGGAGGATTTGAAATGGGAAGGCGGATTGTGGGCAATGGGGGAGTGATGGGATTGGCAGTAGCTTCAGTGGGTGGTGGATTTTTCACTGGTGTTATCCAAACGACCATTTGATGCTGACTGTACTCTAGTTGTCAGGTGAGATATTCTAGCTTTTTTCTTCCTTGAAAAATCAATAACAGCTGAATGGGAAAGCTGTTCCTGAGAAGGAGACGATGTTTTATCTATACTAGAATCTACAGAAGCTTCTGGGTGGTTGGTGCCAGGAGCATTCTGACATAGACCTGTTTTTGTGGAAAGCACAAAATCCAATGACTGCCTGTCTAGGTAACTGTATCCAGGCCAGTCGCTTTGGAGCTCTTTAAAAACATAACCTTTTAAGGAATATGAAAAATCCTGAGTATTCAGATGGGCTACTTCCTGCAGAAGTTTTTCAAGGGAGTTCTCGTCATTTGGGGTGATGCCGTCTTTCTGAAGTCGAGCAAGTAGTTCAGGTTTCTTGTAGTCCTTCAGTGCCAATAAGTGAATCACCCTGTCCCTGTATGGCCGTGTGTGGACAGTATTGGGCACGCGTGATTTTCGAATTGTATATGCAGGGTTAACGGGAGCTGTTTTTCTTCTCTCAGGCACTGGATCTGGAGTGGCTTGAGGTGCTCTCCGAATTGGCATTTTTTCCTCTACACATGGTCTTCTCATTTTTTTCCATTTGTTGCAGGATTCCTCCTCTACCTGGGTCTTTCTCACTTGCACCACTGGATAAGAGTTGGTTGTTTTACACTCCATCATGTTCTCTTGCATCGAGTGCAACCATCTTGGCTGTAAGGGACTATAGCTTACGACTGGTGGTTGGGTATGGTCTTGATGGTTGTCTTTGTTCAAACTTGGCAATGGAAGGTAACGTTTGAGTGAATTGTCTCGGGGAATTTTGATAAACCCTGGGAGTCCTTGGAACTGAAGAGAAGCTTGAGGGGGTACTGTGTTCTTATGGTTTCCAGAGGAGTCTGTTGCCTGAATCGCTGGCCTGGGCAGCACAGAGCCACAGTGCTGTCTAGGCTCTACATTGGCTCTCTCCTCCACTGCCACCTCTCCTTCCTGACATACCACTTTCCCCATTGCTTTGCCTCCAGAAGATGCCATACTATCATATCTGTAAAGATCAAAGTTTACACAGTAATATACTGTAGGAAAAAAATGCTTTTCTTAGGCAACAATTGTATCTCTTATTGCTATTGTTTATAAAACTGTAATTCTAAAAGATTTTCCCCCAGTGTGACAAAGGCAAGAAGTGCCTGGTTGAGAAAGAACCGGGGGAGGTAAAGTTGGTTGGAAAGATCTAATCACTTTCCAAGGTTCTTCCTATCACAATTTTAGTTTCTCTTCAGGAGGAACTGTTAACCCTAAGTGGAAAGTGTTAAATTATTCTCTGAGCTCAGTGCATAATCTCCTCCCAGTAAATCCACATCAAGTAGATGTACTTAGTGGGGGGATTAACAGGTGTCTCAGGCTTATGGAAACTAGAGGGGAAGGCTTCCACACAGCATGATTAGCATTAACTTCTTACATTTACTCTGGCATGCAAGTGGGCTATTGAGTCCTCCTTGGGATTGGAGCCTTGCCTATCAACAGGGGAATCTCATTTGATAGCTAAACACATTATTTTGTTTTCACAGTGGATAAAAGCCAACATTTTACAGGTGCTCATTTCTCTTTCTCAACTTTGTAACCATCACCAATGTGTGGAAGGAACATTCATCTCCTTAGCTTGCCACTTATGCTCATTATTCTGCTTCTTTACACTCCTCCTTAAGATGGTCCTCAGCAAATCACAGGGTTATCCAGGTATAATTGCCCATGCTGAAAGAAATACTGCAGCTAGGCATGCTAGAGATGTACAATGGAATCACAGAATGTACTCAGATTATGAGAAATTCCAACCAGTTCCAACCAATTTCACCCCAAAAGATATAAGGCACAATTTTCCCTCCTCAGCCCCTTCACATTCCTAGTTCATCTATTCTCAGATTTGCCTACCTTTACCGATGGCAGCATCTTTCACCTTATCACACAACTAGAAAACCTCAGTGTCATCTTCTGCCTCAAACATACTTCTCATTAATTTTCCTCCAAAACAATTAGTCAGCCACCACATATGTCATTCATCCAATAGATAGTTATTGAACACCTATCATGTGCCAAACAGTATTCTAGATGCTTGGGAAT
This sequence comes from Lipotes vexillifer, assembly GCF_000442215.2. Taxonomy (NCBI): domain Eukaryota; kingdom Metazoa; phylum Chordata; class Mammalia; order Artiodactyla; family Lipotidae; genus Lipotes; species Lipotes vexillifer. The sequence goes on along the minus strand of NW_006781732.1, from coordinate 319,161 downwards.
ACTGCAATGAACAAAATAGAAACAAACAAAAATCCTTGCTCTCATACTGCCTACATTCTTATCCAATTTTTCTGCATAACATTCAAATCTACCCCTTCCTCTCCCACACCACAGCCATTGTCCTAATTTAGGCCAAAAGCATCTTAGCCAATGTTATGTCCTCTCTTCCTAGCTTGATTTGTTGCCTCCCTTCTTTGCTTCTTCTATATCATCTTTCAAATTATCAACCAGGATTCCAGTAAACTTTACTTTTAAACAAGTCATAGTTCCCAGTACTTAAAATTAATGAAAAGGTGCTCAACATCACTAATTATCAGGGGAATGCAAATCAAAACCACAATGAGGGGCTTCCCTGGTGGTGCAGTCGTTGAGAGTCAGCCTGCCGATGCAGGGGACACGGGTTCGTGCCCCGGCCTGGGAAGATCCCACATGCCGTGGAGCGGCTGGGCCCGTGAGCCACGGCCGTGAGCCTGCGCGTCCAGAGCCTGTGCTCCACAACGGGAGAGGCCACAACAGTGAGAGGCCCACGTACCACAAAAAAACAAAACAAAACAAAACCCAAAATAAACCCACAATGAGATATTACCTCAGACCTGTAAGAACAGCTATCGTCTAAAAGACAAGAGAAAACAAGTGTTGGTCAGGATGTGTGGAAAAACGAACATTCATGAACTGCTGGTGGGACCATAAATTGGTGCAGTCACAATGGAAAACAGTATGGAGGTTCCTTAGTCAATTAAAAATAGAACCACCATATGACTCAGCAATCCCACTTCTGGGTATATATCGAAAGGAAATGAAAATGAGATCTCAAAGAGTTATCTCTACTCCCATGTTCATTGCAGCATTATTCATAATAGCAAAGACATAGAAACAACCTAAGTGTCTATCAATAGATGAATGGATAAAGAAGATGCAGTATATATATACAGTACAATATTATACAGCCATAAGAAAGGAATTCCTGCCATTTGTGAGAATATGGATGGACTTAGAAGACACTATGCTTAGTGAAATAAGTCAGACAGAGAAAGACAAATACTCTATGATGTCACTTATATGTAAAATCTACAAAAGCCAAACTCATAGAAACAGAAACTAGAATGTTGGTTACCAGGGGCTTGGGGGTGAGGGAAAAAGGGAGATGTTGGTCAAAGGATACAAACTTCCAGTTAAGAGATGAATAAGTTCTCGGGATCTAATATAAAGCATAGTGATTATTGTTAATAATCCTGTACTATGTAATTGAAAATTGCTGAGAGGGTAGATCTTAAATGTTCTCACCACAGAAAAGAAATGGTAATTAGGTGGCATGAGGCAGGTGTTAGCTAATGTTATATGGTGGTGATTTTTTGCACTATATAAGTGTATCTAATCAATATGTTGTATACCTTAAATTTAGAAAATGTTATGTGTCAATTATATGACAGTAAAGCTGAGAAAAAATTAAAACTGTTTGGTGTGGCATACAAGACCTTTCTTATTCTGTCCCCAAACTACCATAAAGCAATTACTGATCTGATTACCATCCTCTGAATATACTCCCAAGCTTTTTTCTATCAGCTTTTCACTTGATATCCCTTCTGTCCACTAATGCTCTTCCCCCAGACCTTTGCTTGCGTTGCTCCTTTACTTTATTTAGAGAGTCCTTGCACGACCACTCTGTCTAAAATAGTGACCTATACACACACCTACCGCAGTGCTCTCTTTCCACTATCTTGTTTACTTCTCTTTATAGAATATTTACTACCCAAAATATTACATATTTGTTTAATGTGAGTCACCCTCATCAGAATATGAGGTTAGTGAGGGCTTGGGTTTTGTCCAGTTTTTTGCATTGCTATATCTCCAGTGCCTGGCACACATAGAACACACTCAATACATATTTGTTGAGCAAATGAATGCATCAATACTCTCTACTTTTAAATCTCACTCATATTAGGTTCAGCCCGTTAAATTTCTACTCAACCTTAGAAGTCCCCTTCAAATGTCACATCAATATATAAGATCTTCCTCTATTCAAAATTAATACCTCCCTTCATGACAATCCCAAAGCACATTGGATTACCTCTATGAAAAACACCACACATCGCATCATATATTACTTGTGCTTCTGTCTCGTCCACTAGATTCTGACTCCATATCTGTGGCAACTACATTCTACTCAAATTTGTATGACCCTTCTTTTTTGTCCCCAGTACCTCACTCTAGAAGTAGCAGGTGCATAGCGGAAGGCACTCTCTAAATATTTGTCAAGAGAATGAATAATAGGACCTTTGCTTTTCTCCTGGCAAAGATATATTACTGTCACACCAAGGAGTTAGATTAAGTCTGTTAATGACAGAGAGACGTTCTGTTCCTCTTTAAGATTTTTTTTCATGTTCCTGTTAACTTCACAGTATATTTGTATTTTAAAAAGTGAAATCACTGTTGCAGGGAGAATGTAAAATAGTTCCTCAGAAAACCAATGAACTGCTGAAGTATATTCAACCATATAATGTTCTAATGTATGCACAAATGCTTTGTTTGATTCTTCTTGGGCACCTCTAGTAGACAGAGAAAGAAATGATATATCCTTCAGTATCTTTAACTGTGCAACATTTGGAAGAATAAATAAAATATTTCTAGGACAGTTCTATTCCCACTGGAAATAACAACAACAAAATATTCCTTAGTAAGAAACTGGGAAGGAATATTATGACATAATATTCATGTCATATTATGACAAAAAGTGCAAAATGGTATTACTAAGCATAAAAGAAGACTTGAAAACATGAAGAAAGATTTCATGATTTCTGAAAAGATAACTGAATATTGTAAGGATGCCAAATATTTCCAAATTACTACGTGCATTTAGCACAATCACAATAAAAACTTGACAGGATTATTTTCTTTAAATCTGTCAAAACTATTCTAAATTTCAACTGTAAGAAGAGCTAAAAGAATTCCATAAAGGAGACTAACAGCAGGGAGTTATCTCTACCTGATATGATAACATGAAGCTATAATAACGAACAGAGTGAGGAACTAGCATAAGAAGAGTTTGAAAATGAATAAAAATGAAAAGATATCTGAGCCCAGGAATTTATTTAATAGATGACTAAAAAGACCATCAGTAATCAATGTAGAAAGGGGAGATCATTGCATGACCACTGCTTAGACAAGTTGTCAACATTTCAGCAAAAATATCAAATTGGAATCGCCTTTCAAAACATGAATTCCAGTTGTATCACAGAGTTAAAAAATGAAACCATAAATACACCTGAAACTAGGACAACCTTGTAAATTAACTATACTCCAATTAAAAATGATTTTAAAAATAAAATTAAATAGATAAAATAAAATATTCAAACACACACACACAAAACAAAACCATAAGATAACAAAAGACTTGAAACTTAAGAGTAATGACAATAATCACATAGAAAAAACATAAGCATAACTTATTGCATACAAAATAATTATCATATTAAAGCACACTCAAATTTTATCTCATCAAGATCAAAACTTGGTATCAAAGTAAGGAAAGCTTGAGAAATAATACTAGATTTCTCTGTCTGGAGACAAACAGGACAGTACCACAACTGTGACCTTTTCAGCAATGCTGAAAAGTTATTTGTTTTGTTTTGTTTTGTTTTGTTTTTTGCGGTACGCGAGCCTCCCACTGCCGTGGCCTCTCCCGTTGCGGAGCACAGGCTCCGGACACGCAGGCTCAGCGGCCATGGCTCACGGGCCCAGCCGCTCCGCGGCATAGTGGGATCTTCCCAGTTTTCCTGGGCTTTAAGAAAAAGCTAGGGCTTCCCTGGCGGCGCAGCGGTTGAGAGTCCGCCTGCCGATGCAGGGAACACGGGTTCGTGCCACGGTCCGAGGGGATCCTACATGCCGTGGAGCGGCTGGGCCCGTGAGCCATGGCCGCTGGGCCTGTGCGTCCGGAGCCCGTGCTCCGCAACGGGAGAGGCCACAGCAGGGAGAGGCCCGCGTACCGCAAAAAAAAAAGAAAAAGCTAATTGATCAAATTATTGAATACTATCCTTACTTTCTTATTAAGTAGGTGGCAATAATAAATTATATTCTAAAAAATTGAATTTCTCTTCTAAATTGTCTAGCTATCCATGTTATTACCATGGAATAGATGTTTAGTTCATAAGGCGCTGTGTGATTGGTTGAGAATAACAAATAAAAAGACTACACACTGATATATTTTGAAAGGCCACTGGACAATCACTGTCCCGTTTTGGCAAGCCATTCATAATTCTACCTGGCTCTCCAGCAAATGCTAAAACAGCTAAAATGGCAAAACATCATGAATCAATCTTACTATACTTTGGTAAACGCTTCAAAGCCTGCCTTCGACCACTGTGGTTCACTACAGTCAAACTAACTAGGCCACCAAACTCCAAACTCTGGGAAATCCTCTGTGAGAGAGTAGGAGGCAAGGGAAGCTGTGCCTCCTCATTTACACCAGGTATCCTAGATCTTATTGGCATCCATTCTATACTGTTCGCTGGTTTTATAGTAAAACAAAGTAGTAACCAATGAGATCCACTCCAAATCATTCCTGCCAGCTATCAAACCTCTTGAGGTCTGGCCTAGTTTAGGACTAATTCTACCATTTCTCACCTGTCTGTTGTTCGTTACCATCATCCAAATTAGGAACTCCAAGAGAGCTCTACTCTCTTCTTCTCTGGGTCTTCACACTGCTATGAACTTCATTTGCTATGTAACCAACCTCATTCCTACCATTCTAGAACTCTGACATGACAGTTAGCAATCTCCTCCAGCATCCTCCACCTCCAACCTTAAAGTGAAATACCACTTTCCCCAAAGATACATCTTTATCTACAACCCTCTCAAAATGAGTCCACTTCTTTTCTCTGACCCTTTATAACTTGGGGTTGGAAAATGAGAACATTTTCTTTTGTGCTTTCTAGTGATAAGATGAGAACAATCAATTCACTCATAAAGTTACCTCCTCCTCTGAGGTACAAACCAGCTGGTTATAATCCTTATAGCATCAAACTCCTAACCCTAGTCTACTCTCTCTGGTTTACTCATATCACTCTTCTCTCAGCTCTCTTGTCTTCAGCCATACTCACATTTCTTTGATGCCTAAAACGTACCAGTCTCTTTCCTGCCTTGAAGACTCTGTATATGCTGGTTCCATGCTGGCAGTATTCTCCACTACTGATCTGCTTCCTATGCCTTCACACACAACTCTCTCTGCCAATGAAGCCCCTAGGCATCCTCCTCGTCCCAGTTTAAAGACCCTTAATAGAGCATCTATTAGTCAGGGACTCAGCAAGAAACAGATGGCATGCCCAAACTAGAATAATTAAAGGAGGGCTTAACTAAGACACTATTTACAAAGATGTGGACACACGTAGGGAAACTTCAAGAGACTGCAGTACCCTAGGGCAGCTAACACCACTAGAGCAGGAGATAAGAAGGGAGAGAATTGTATAGTAAGAGCAAGATGGAAAAGTACAGTGATGGATAGTCAAGGGACAAAACCAACCCAAGACAGTCACGTGAGGAGGGAGCTAGAGGAATAAATGTATCTACCTTTCTATCCTCTCTTCCTCTATTTTGCCAGAGTATCCCCATTGGCCAAACCCAACCAGAAGTCAGAGAACATTGTGTATATTCCATATACATCAGCTTCCTGTAAGAGCAGATCTTCACGGATACTCCGGAACAAGTCATTCTCCCTATTAAACACTATGTAGCACTCTATATTTTTCTTTTTAGACAGCTAAGTCTATACGTTGTCCCTTTAGTCACAATCCTCATCCTTAGGCATTACATTCTTAGAAGGAAGAGTCTGGCTTCTATATATTTTACAATATACAGCTTAATGTTGTAACTCACAAATATGAATTTGTGACAACATTCACATTTCTCTTGGTACGTATATGCCAGTAGTCAATGCCAAAGTCATCCACAGCACTGCAGAGCATGCTAACAACATTGATGGCTTCAAAAGGCAATATTTCCATCAAAATTTGAAAGCACAGACTTGATTGTATTAGGCTCATGCTTCTGATCCATGCTTCTGTGTATCTATATACACTGATTATAGATTAACCTTGTTCTTTGTAATGCTTCTTGTTTTTTGATTCAGAATTTAGTAGCCTTATGGAATAAACTCTTCCACATACTCAAATTTCTTCTCTTAAATTTTTCACAGTAATCTGCAGCAGTGCTGTGATCTGTTTTCCTGAGAAGGTAAGTCCACAAAGACAATTGGAAATGCCCTCTTTGAACCAGTGTGTGGAGTATGATTAATTCAGTACTTCCCTTGTGTAGAAACCATTTCAAGGGAATATTATGTTCCCACCTTCCTACCTCCCTGAAATTCCCTGACTTAGTGCTGAGATCCTTGTTCCTACCAGAGCCACGTTGTACCTTTTTTTTTCTAATGCTCTGGCTAAGTAGAGAGTGAGAAAAGTCAAATATCAAGAACCCCTCTGCCCCCCAACCCCAGGAACCTGAGATAGTAGCCATTCTCCTATGTTCCAGTTGAGATCCCAACACGGGTAGCCATTTACCTTTCGATTTCTCTCTAAGCAGTTTTTCTTTCCATACAGAACAGACTATTACAAATACAAATATTTTTCAAAGCACTGATTATAGTTCTAAAAATGCCTCCTTGCTAAGCTCATTAAGAATGAGCTTTCCACAGTCATGTAATAACTCTAACCAGGCCTGCCTGGCGCATTATTAAATGGCCTTTTGGGCAACTGTAGGCACTCACTGTGCTGTGCAGTAAAGCCCAGCATGCATAGGGCCAATTGGGCATTTGCTGGATCAGTGCAGTAGCAGTGTGTTTTATCACTGTTTTTAGCAGCCAAGACTGCACAATGTAGAAGGACAATATTCTAAATAGTGACTCGATTTGGTTAGCATAACCTTTGAATATAATTTAATCTGTTTCAGACTTTTGGCTCAAAGTCACTTTAATGCCCTCATATTTTCCTATATTACAGACGATTTTATGAGCTTTTGTGAATTAAAAAATACCATTAAGTATTTTGATGCTCTTATTGATGCTTTCAATTTGAGATTACATCTTTATCAGGTTAGTAGAACTATTAAAGAGGGACAAATCAATCCATTCAGATAATTTTGGGGAGTAACCATATTTTTAAAGTAATGTTAAGCTGATGTTTTCATCCACTGAACTGATCCCTCATGTTGGTGGTATTTTAGATATAGCTAGCTGGATTCAACATATTATATAGAATTGCCCTATGAGTAACCTCAAAGGATAATGATGTCTCTCTATGACCTTAACATGAAGTGGACCACACAATTCTGACCAGGATTATCAAAAGAGAGTAATTTTACAGTATCATTCCTTAGACTCTAGTTAGATTAGTTCTGTAGGTGAATATTATACCACACGTTTCCTTACTTTTCCTTCACACTCACAGAGACAGAGCTTGAAAGGGCTTAAGTTCATTTTACCCAATCCCTTCCTTTTGCAGCTAAGGAAACTGAGGTCCAGAAAGGAGAAAAGATGTACCCTAGATTACAGTGTTTTCCACATCTCAAGTCATCCTTGCTCTGTGTTCTGTCCACATTTAGGGTATGAATAAAATCAGATAACAGTAGATACAGAGGAAAGTGACAGCCATAGAAATAGGCTGAGAAACTCAAGGCTGTAGTTGGTTTAGAGTGTTCAGCATGGAAGGAAGTCATTTCAGTTGATCCATCCAACTCCTCACCCTGTGTCTTAAGCCCAGAGTGGCATGAATGAAACATTCACTATGATACACATAGATCCGTGAATAATGAATTGTAGTAATACTGACTTGGCTCTATGTGGGGACATCATAAAGAAGCACAAAACGTTGGATTAACCAAACATTTATGTTATATCCAATTCTACCAGTGTCAGAAGTACATGGCCATAGTTGCCCAGACATGAACTGAAGTCATGGAAAATTTAGCCCCAACATGTCTCTGAACAATGTAAATAATTTTTTTCAAACTCAGTTCTTAACTTTAATGAAGTTCTCTTTGGGGGAGATCTCAAACATAATTCCACCACTAGCAATTTCCACAAACTAAATAAATTACAAGGAAATTACTTAAGAAACACTTGAAAGATTAAGGATAGAACAGTGACAAAAATTAATTGATTTCGAGTTCACTAATTTGTGACTGGATAAATCAAATGACAGTTATTAGAAGCCTCAGGTTTCAAACTGAACTAGATATCATGAGAGAAATTTAAAGTAACATCCATAGAAAAGCTCACTGAGGCTGAGTCTCACATAAAATGTGCAATTCAATATTTTATATATAAAATGGAATAGAAATATGTTGATATGTGCATGTAACTACTGACTTCTATTATCATCCCCGCTTCATTTCCAGAGTTACTATTTATATTATGGGAGGAATGCATGATATAGAAGAAAGATCCCAGCTCTTCAATTAAGACAGACCTGGCTTTAAAATTGGACTTCATTTCATATTATGAAATTGATTAACTTCCCAGAACTAAAAATTCCTCACCTATAAAATAGAGATAGTAACATTACCTCACCGATCACATTTTTTACATTGAATTTTTCAGTAAATGGTAACTGAATCATGTTTAATGAATAAAATCACCCTAATGTCATCTCAGTTACTAAAACAGATATTGGAAATGCCAAATATATACAATACAGATTAGACATTTTTAGTACACTGATGTTTCTCTGTACTTGTCAATCGGAGTGTTTCATTACTTTTTGAAAGTAACCTCTTTATGACCATTAAGCCAACTTCAGTACTGTCTGCCTTCTTTTCTGTGGTTTAACTTTTTCTACTCTTGTTCATATTCTAAATAAATGTTGAAATCATGCTTTTTATTTCCTACTTTCCAAATAAACTCTCTAAGTTTTTTTCCTTAAAAAAGTAACCTCGGGCTTCCCTGGTGGCGCAGTGGTTGAGAGTCTGCCTGCCGATGCGGGGGACACGGGTTCGTGCCCCTGTCCGGGAGGATCCCACATGCCGCAGAGCGGCTGGGCCCGTGAGCCATGGCCGCTGAGCCTGCGCGTCCGGAGCCTGTGCTCCACAACGGGAGAGGCCACAACAGCGAGAGGCCCGCGTACCGCAAAAAAAAAAAAAAAAAAGTAACCTTTACCTTTAAGGGGGTCTGTGGACAATGATTGATCCATAGCAGTTATTCTCAGTGTGTGGTCATAGATGTCTTTGGATCCCTAAGACCCTTTCGAGGGGTCTGTGAAGTCAAAACTATGTTCTCAGTAATAGTAAGGCATAATTTGCCATTTTCATTGTGGTGGACAAACTGCTGCTGCCTCAGCATGAATCAAGGCAGTGGCTCCAAAAAGAAAGTCAGTTTCATTTAAAAATATCTTTGGGGCTTCCCTGGTGGCGCAGTGGTTGGGAGTCTGCCTGCCGATGTAGGGGACGCGGGTTCGTGCCCCAGTCTGGGAGGATCCCACACGCCGCGGAGCAGCTGGGCCAGTGAGCCATGGCCGCTGAGCCTGCGCATCTGGAGCCTGTGCTCCACAACGGGAGAGGCCACAACAGTGAGAGGCCCGTGTACCACAAAAAAAAAAAAAGAATATTCTTGAAGAAGCAAGGAAAATTATGTAAGCCTTGACCATGAGGCCATGAATTTTTATTTATTATTATTATTTTTTTTTTTTTGCAGTACGCGGGCCTCTCACTGCTGTGGCCTCTCCAGTTGCGGAGCACAGGCTCCGGACGCACAGGCCCAGCGGCACGTGGGATCTTCCCGGACCGGGGCACGAACCCGTGTCCCCTGCATCGGCAGGCGGACTCACAACCACTGCGCCACCAGGGAAGCCCGAGGCCATGAATTTTTAATATTCTGTATGATACATGAGGAGTACACATAAAACACTTCTATTATATATGGAAGTAAGATGGTTGTCTTAAGGAAAAGCACTTGTGTGATTGGTTAAGTTTCAAGCCAAATTAACCAGTTTTTCATGACATACCATTTTCACTTGATAATAACAGCTTACAAACTATGCCCTTGTCAGATATGGATATTTAGCAAACAGTTCCTTGGAGATGAACAAAGCATGCTGTCACTTCAAGAAAAAAGACTACCAATGATAAAATTCAAAGTTGTGGGTGAAAATTAAAATTTTGGAAAATTTGCATCCACCACAGTAAGCTTGAAAGTTCCTTATACTTAAACTCCCTTCTGATGATCGGTGATATTTTAAAACATCATTATGGGGCTTCCCTGGTGGCGCAGTGGTTAAGAATCCGCCTGCCAATGCAGGGCACACAGGTTCAAGCCCTGGTCTGGGAAGATCCCACAAGCCGCGGAACAACTAACACCACGAGCCACAACTACTGAGCCTGCGCTCTAGAGCCCGCAAGCCACAACTACTGAGCTCACGTGCCACAACTACTGAAGCCCATGCACCTAGAGTCGGTGCTCCACAACAAGAAAAACCACCACAATGAGAAGCCTGCGCACTGCAACTACTGAAGCCTGTGCGCCTAGAGCCTGTACTCTGCAACGAAGAGTAGCCCCCATTTGCCACAACTAGAGAAAGCCCACCCACATCAACAAAGACCCAACACAGCCAGAAATAAATAAATAAATAAATTTTAAAAAATTAAAATAAAATATCATTATGTAGCTATTATCTAAATATTTGCCCAACTGAGGTGAAAACGCAGATCCACAGAATGTTAATTGGAGCTTTATTCATAATGAGCCCAAACTGGAAACAACTCAAATGCCCAGCAACTGGTAATTAGCTAAATCAATTGTGGTATATCAATACAATAGCATAATCAGCAATAAATAGGAACTTGTGGTAGGCAGGAAACATGACCCTCTAAAGATGTTCATGTCCTAATCCTTGGCACCTGTGAATATGTTATCTTCTATCATAAAAGGAACTTTCACATGTGAATAAGGTTAAGGACCTTGAAATAGGGACATTATCCAAGATTATCCAGGCAGGCCAATCTAATATCATGGATACTTAAAAGCAGAAAACATTTCCTGGTAGCAGCCAGAGAGAACTGTGACGATAGGGTAAGAGAGATTCAGTGTTGCTGGCTTAGAAGATGGAGGAACAGGACCTCAAGACAAGGAATGGATATGGCTTCTAGAAGCTAGAAAAGGCACCAAAATGGCTGCTCCCCTAGAGCCTCCAGAAAGGAGCAGATCCCCACTGATAGCTTGATTTTAGTCCAGTAATATCTATGTCATACTTATGACCTATAGAACTTTAACATAGTAAATTTGTGTCTTACAAAAATATAGATGAATATTAGATGCATTGTGCCAAGTGATAGAAAACAATGTATCGTTCCATTTACATGGCATTGTGAACAAGAAAAATTATAAAGATAGACAACATATTACTGGTTACCAAAGACTGGGGGTGGAAGGAAAAACTGAATACAAAGGGGCAGCAGAAAAACTTTTTGGAGAAATGGAAATGTTCTATACCTATTTTTTAGTGGTGCTGTTTATATGAATGCTTGCATTTGTCAAAACTCTCAGAACTATTCATTCTAAAGGATGTAGCTAACTGAATGTAAATAATACCTCAGTGAACCTGACTTCAAAATGTTCTTTTTTTTCTCTTTGAATTTCCTATACAGTAAATATCGAAAGAGAAAAATCACATAAACAAAAGCTCGTTGGGGTTCTTAATAATTTTAAGACTGTAGAAAGTCCCTGAGCCCTAAAAGTTTTGGAACCTCTGATCTAGTAGCTATTTCAAACTAGACCATTGTTCTTGAGAAGAAGAAGAAATGTTTTTACCAGTTCCAAATTATCTGTGGTCACTACTAGACTGTAAGCACCATGAAGGCAGAAAGCTTATTATGGTAACTTGCCCCCACAGTATCACCAGAACACAGCACAGAAACTGGCACATAGCATCTGCATCAGTCTCCTATTGATGATGTAACAAATTACCACACACAGTGGTATAACACAACATAAATGTATTCTTTTATAGTTTTTGAGGTCAGAATTCTGAAATGGGTCTTAACTGGGCTAAAATCAAGGTGCCGTCAGAGATGTATTCTTTCTGGAGGCTCTAGGAGGCAATCTGTTCTTGCCTTTTCCAGCTTCTAGAGGTTGCCTCAACTGCTCAGTTTGTGGCCCCTTCCTCCACCTTCAAAGCTAACATTGTAGCATTCTTTGGATTTCAGCCTCTGATCTTCCATCTTTAAGGATCCTTGTGGTTACACTGGGCTCACAAAGATAATCCAGAATAATGTCCCTATCTCAAGATCTTTAACTTAATTATACCTTCAGTGTCACTTTTGCCATGTAAGTGATACAGCCACAGATCCCAGGGATTAGGACATGGATATATTTGGGGAGCCACTTTTCTGCCTACCACAGTACACACACAATAAATTATAACCACTTATTGAGAAACAATGCACATACATACAATTCACTCACTTAAAGTGTACAACTCAATGACTTTAGTATATTCACAGAGTTGTACATCCATCACCACAATCAATTTTAGAACATTTTCATCACACTAAAGAGAAACTCCAGCCTCATCAGCAGTCGCTGCCTATTTCCCCCAAAACTACACAACACTAGACAACCAATAACACACTTTCTGCCTGCATAAATGTGTCTGTTTTGAACATTTTACATAAATGAAATCATATAACCAGCGGTCTTTTGTAACTTCTTTCACTTATCATATTTCCAAAGTTCATTAAGGGTATAGCAATGTACCAGTACCTCATTCCTTTTTATGGATGAATAATATTACACTATATGGATGTGCCACATTTTATTTGTCCATTGAACAGACATTTGTGTTGTTTCCATTTTTTGTTATTATGAATAATGCTGTTATGAACATTTGTGTGTAAGTTTTTATATATAAATCATAAGTTTCCGGGGCTTCCCTGGTGGCGCAGTGGTTGAGAATCTGCCTGCCGATGCAGGGGACACGGGTTCAAGCCCTGGTCTGGGAAGATCCCACATGCCGCAGAGCAACTGGGCCCGTGAGCCACAACTACTGAGCCTGCGCGTCTGGAGCCTGTGCTCGGCAGCAGGAGAGGCCGCGACAGTGAGAGGCCCGTGCATCGCGATGAAGAGTGGGCCCCGCTTGCCACAATTAGAGAAAGCCCTCGCACAGAAACGAAGACCCAACACAGCAAAAATAAATAAATAAATTAATTAATTAATTTAAAAAGTCTCCATTCTTTATGTGCTCAAAAAAAAAAAAAAAAAATCATAAGTTTCCATTTCCCTTGGAAATATACCTAGAAGTGAAATTGCTTGGTCACATAGTAAATCCATTTTTAACTTTTTCAGGAACCACCAAACTATTTTCCACAGAAGCTGTGCCATTTTACATTGTTACTGGCGTATATGAGGGTTACAATTTTTCCATATCCTCATCAAACCGTATTATCTATCGTTTTAATTATGGCAGTCCTAATGTGTGTGAAGTGATATCTCACTATGGTTTTCACTCAAATTTTCCTGATGACCAGTGATGTTGGGCACCTTTTCATGTGTTGAGTGGACTTTTGTATATCTGTGTATACACTTATACTTCTAATCCTTTGCATATATTTGAACTGGGCTACTTTTCTTTCTATTATTGACTTGTAGAATTCCTTATATTATCTTTATATTGTCTAGATTCAAGTCCCATATCAGATAAAAGATTTATAAAATTGTTCTGCCATTCTTTGTGTGTGTGTTTTTTTCAGTTATGATAGTTATGATAGGTTACTTCTTCATAAAAATAATATGCCATCAGTCAATTTTTAAACCAAATTCTTAAAAGAATTTTAAAATATTTAATTTTCTAGTTGTCAAACAATGTATTCATGTGATTAGAAAAGATAAAAAGACAAGTAACGGAGATAAAAACTCTGAAACTACTCCAATTCCTAAAATTAAAAATTTCAAAAATAAAAAATAAATGTTATTGCTTGGAAAATATGCTTTATTTTAATCTAAAATTCACTTTGAATGCTTGACCTATAATTTAATACCTAGCTTAAATTATTTGATAATATTTTTAGAGTGTTACTTTCCTGGATGGAAGTGTTTCACCCAGCAGTTTTTAATTAGTGTGGGGGGAAAAAAATCATTTAATAATTTTAATCACAATTGATTGATTAATGGTTAAGAATTTATTCAGTAATATGAATGGCATGAGGACCAATAAAGGGAATAATCTGATACTTGTTCACTGTGCCACTCTGCCCATTAATAATACTAATTCAGGATTTTGAAATTTATTCCATTCAGTTGCATTACATATTTTTCTGTGTGTGATTTTATAAAAATAGCTGCACAATGCCAAGCTTTATTGCTTTTCCTTTTTTCCTTCCTTCCTTCCCTTTATAGAGTAAGAAAAATAATTTTCCCTCCACCCTTGTAGGTTCTTAGCTGAGACCTGCTGTAATAAAAGACAGATTCACAGGAGAAAAACAAACAGAAGTTTAATACCACTTATTCCTCCTTACACATGGGAGAGACCCAGAAAAACTGAGTAACCCCTGAAATGGCCCAAGCCACCACCTTAAATACCATCCCCAGCTAAAGACAAAAGAAGATACTGGGGGTGGGGGAGCCAGTTAGGAGAGGTGACCAGGAAGAGCACAGTGAACTAGGGTAAGGCTGTTACGCAGATTTAAGTTCAAGCCTTCTCTATTGATAAGAGTTCCTAGACTCTTTCGTCCCTCTCCTCCTGGTACAGAGAGGGCGACACCCTTACAAATGGAGATTTCCCTTATACGTGTAAATATCCCTTATAAAATCTCCATTATAAAATATCTCCATTACTTATAAAAGGGTAACTTCTACTGATTTTTAGGGTTTTTCCTGTGTCTGCTGTTTCTTGGAAATAATCAGCTCAAAATAATCCTTATGATAAAGAGGCATATTTTGGGGTGACCTATTCTGCTCCCCTTCATTTTCTTTCAGCCTTTCTTTCTTCCTTTTTAAGAGCAGTTCAGTGATTTGAGGGTTGGTTACTATAATACACAGAACACACAGGGAAAGTACAAAGTGGCACTCAACACCAATGCCATTCAGATCTTCCTCAACTTACAATGAGGTTACTTCCTGATAAACCCATCATAAGTTGCAAATACAGTAAGTCAAAAATGCATTTAATACACTTAACCTGCCAAACATCATAGCTCAGCCTAGCCTAACTTAAACGTGCTCAGAACACTTAAACATCAACCTACAGTTGGACAAAATCATCTCTCGTGTAATTTGTTGAGTACTGTACTGAAAGTGAAAAACAGAATGGCTGCATGGGTACAGAATGGTTGTAAGTGTATCGGTCAATTAGCCTCGTGATCACGTGGCTGACTGGGAGCTCTGGCTCACTGCTGCTGCCCAGCATCACAAGACATGTGGTTTCTACTGAATGTGTATTCCTTTCGCATCATGGTAAAGTTGAAAAACTCTAAGTCGAACCAATGTAAGTTGGGGACCGTCTGTACTCATCTCATTAGGGTTATAACTAAGAATATTATTAATTTTTGTGTTATTCACTTTTCTTTCAAACATAACTCAAAGACATTAACTGGGAGTATATACACAATACATACACAACCCTATGCAAAATACTTTCTGTTAAGTCACATCTTAAAATATTGGAAACTGAGTAGCTGTACTGATTTGTACTTTGTCTTAATAAAACAAGAAGAGAAAAGCATTCAATTAGGGAGGGTTAGACAGAAAATAAAGCTGTTAAAGTTAAAATGTCTTCTCCCTCTGTACTTTTCACAAGCTACACAATGCCCTGAGACGACTCATTATGAGAAAAATATCATTCACATCTTTAATATCTTACTTTGGAAGGAACTAATGAGAAAGCAAGTTAGAAAGTGAGACTTCATCTTTGTCTTCAAATAAGTGGTCTTAAGTTTTCTTCTTATGGAAAAACTTCAAATCATTTTTTTACAAATATATGTAAACCATTAATTTTTGCAACTTTTAGGTGAAGTTCAGCACTTCTTTACACAAAGTCTGTGTGAAAGAGTCTGTAGGGATCATCTAATCTTAAATTGTGACATTATCCATTCAAGTCTTTAGCCTAATCCATTCCCAGAGAAGTTTAGAAAAGCTTTAAATATTGGACAGTGTCTTTTGTAGCCTATCTTCAGTCTTTCTTATGAAAATAGATTGGACTCTGATTCAGTCCTGGAAGAAAAGAAAAGAATGCGCCCATTGGAGACTTCAAAGGTAAGCATCTTAACACATTTACAGTGTTCAGAATAAACTCTGAAGCATAAATGTTCTCATCTCTCACCTCGCTTTTTGTGAAGTGTCTTAAGCCAGAAGTTGGGAAGGAATTTAAAGGCAAGCAAATATTCGAATGGGAAAGAGCCTCCTTTACACATCTCCAACATCTCTCTGAACATTTTGAAAGGGCCTTAGACTAGAGACAGAGTATGACTCAAAATAAATTGATGGCCATATAGAAAAAAATGATACTCCCACCCCAGTCATTACACACTGGAAGTAGTCTCTCAAAACAGACACTTGTTATAAATTCTAAACTGAAAAGATATTGGAAAAAAATTATCCTGTGTTAGCTAAGAAAACAAAGGAAAAAAAGGTAATATGATTAATCAACAAAGATGCTCCAAAGGGAAATAAAATACCAAATTTCCTGTCCTTACCCTTAAACACACAAGAAGACATTTCTCAGAATATTAAAGGACAACCTGAATAAGGTGAGCACTATAATATAAACCTTAAGCCTAACACTGTTACACATCTCCCTTGCAGTCAACAAACTTCTCAGCTGGGGGGTATCTCTAATAATTCATGGACATTCCCCATGTTCTTGTCCATAATAATCATCCTCAGATCTTTAGCCAAAAAAAAACACATTATTTCCTCTTCTATGATACCACATTCCCGAACTTGATAAAAAGGGATTTACTATTGCCAGGTAAAAGGATCTCCTGATCATCTCTTCCTCAAAATCCTTGAAAACTCCTTTATTCATGATAAGATCATAGCTAATTTAGACACACTGATTTACTGCTACCCTTGTGTATAAATCAAACCCAAATGGAAGATCTCAAAGTGGTATGAGACTTTTCTGTGGGCAAAATAATCTGATATAGGTAGGATTATTGGGACTGAACCCATGAAAGTTCAGACTGCCCTATCTAAACCTCTACCCAAACTCATACAATACCCGCATAAACCATAAGCTACAGAATACTTAGAAGCCTATTAGAAAAAGGACTCATCAAATTTTGTACCAGTCCTGTTAACACCCTGAACCTTGTAGTCAGAAACCCACTGGGCAGAGATGTAGATTTGTTTGAGACTTCAGAGTCATAATTAGTCATTCTCTGCTTTCCTATAGCACACAAACCAAATACCATTTTCCATTAGCAAAATATTCCTAGGTGGCAGAACTCACTGTGCTCATAAGAGACTGTTGCTTAGCTAGAGGTAAGAGGGTAAATAAATACATTAGTAGCAGATAGGGTTTGGGGGTTTGTTCACGATTTTGGAATGCTTCGGAAGCAGCTAACGTTCCTGTCTTCAGCAGTTACCCCAATTAAGAGTGGTCAAAAGATAATAGAAATTTTGATTGCTCTAATGCTTACTAAGTAGGTGGCTATTATTAAGGGAGGGGCACATACAAAAGGGGATAAGGTGGAGGCTAAAGAAAATGTTCTAGCTAATCCTGAGGTCTGGTACTTCATCTCTAAGCCCTCACTAAGATCCTAACCCCTATTATAGCTCAAGAGACTAAATCTTTAGAGAGGCTCAAAGAGAATATTAGAGAATGCCAGCCATTGGATTCAAGTCAGAAAAGGATTGCTAAGAGAAATCTGTATTCAAACTCCACAAGGATTACTCTGAGTGACGATCCCTACCAGAGACCTCAAGCTTCTACCCAGGACATCTGGACCAAGTAGACGACCAGCTTCCATGCAAGATCCACAGAACAAGATGACATACTGTCATGTTTTTTTTTTAATAAATAAATAAATAAATTTTATTTTTAAATAATAATAATAAGGTGTGGTCTAGTTTCTGCTTTGAAAATATTTTCAGGGAAAACAAATGTTTGCAAACAAAATAAATGTACCTGCTTTGGATCTTATGCCTACTTTTTTTTTTTTAACATCTTTATTGGGGTATAATTGCTTTACAATGGTGTGTTACTTTCTGCTTTATAACAAAGTGAATCAGTTATACATATATACTGTCATGTTTTAATCTTCCATCTTTTGCCCTTAATTTTCCTAGCTATCTTCTGTCCTCTTTTACTGTATTAGGGCTTTTTCTAACTGTGTTACTGTTACTTAGTGATCTTTAATCACTTCTTGATGTGAGTCCAACACTTAGTTACAATTTACACGTGAACTAGGTAACACACACAAAGCACACTGACTCTTGGGTTTATGTAGATTTTCCTTTGAGTACCACCTAATTTCCTTCAGTACCAGATCCTTGTAATAAATCAGCTGATTTCCTGGGTAACTGAACTTAACCGTTTAGTGACTTTTAAATGACAAACACACACACAAAAACCTTTTTTTGGAAAGAGGAGTATAAGTTAAAAATATATAATTTGATATTTTAGATTTTTAAGTAGGGGAAATTATTAACATAAAATGACACCCATGTAAGTACGCTCATAATTTTAGATGGGCAGTAAAAGTTTGATCATATATTTTTCTGAAGTGATATGAATCCTTATTTGTAGATACTTTTCATTTGTTTTGAAAAAATGAAGTGTGAAGATTATAAAATAGAATGTTGACTGCCATTCAGCCAATTAAAAAAGTCTGTATTTTGGGGGATTTTGATTCACTGGTTAAAGAAACGTTAATAGCGTGACATCTTAAATGGCAATGCTTTCCCCTGAAAAAAGTGGAGGGAACATAGTCTTTGTGTTAAAAGTAAGCAATGGACAGTGTTAGGAGTCCTGGGTTTTGGTCCTAACTCAGAATCTCTAAATGCGTGAACTCAGGTGATTTTTTTTTAACCTCTTTTCGACTCAGTTTCAAATTTTAAAATATTGGATGGTTAGACTAGATGGTCTACATGGACCCTTTTAGTTCTGTAATACAAATAATGGTTATAAATAATATTTAATTTCAGTTTCTAAGTCATCTGTAAAAATAGTTTCAAAAACAAGCTCTGCAGCAGGAAACTTTTCTCTACTATAGCAACTACCAGGATCGTGTTACTTTGCGACACAGCATAGCTGGAAGTTTGCAGCACGGGTGAAGATGCTTATTATCTTACCACTGTCTACCATTCACTAATACAGGCAGTGCGCATTCCTGAATCACTCAATAAAACAAAGTGCTTGGGTTTCCCTGGTGGCGCAGTGGTTGAGAGTCCGCCTGCCAATACAGAGGACATGGGCTCGTGCCCCGGTCCGGGAAGATCCCACATGCCGCGGAGCGGCTGGGCCCGTGAGCCATGGCCACTGAGCCTGTGCACCCAGGAGCCTGTGCTCCACAACGGGAGAGGCCGCAACAGTGAGAGGCCCGCGTACCGCAAAAAAAAAAAAAAAAAAAAAAAAAGTGCTTATAAACAAAGGGGAGAAAAACCATGGACTTCCTTTATTTTACCTGAACCAGAGCTCGCTCTGCTTTAGCCAGTCAACAATCACAGACTCTGCATTATCAACAGAGTTGTTTTTTTAAATTTTTATTGGAGTATAGTTGATTTACAATGTTGTATTAGTTTCAGGTGTACAGCAAAATGAATCAGTTATACATATACATATATCCACTCTTTTTTACATTCTTTTCCCATATAGGCCATTACAGAGTACTGAGCAGAGTTCCCTGTGCTATACAATGGGTCCTTATTAGTTATCTATTTTATATATAATAGTGTGTATATGTCATTCCCAATCCCCCAATTTATCCTTCCCCCCCTTATCCGCTGCTAACCATAAGTTTGTCTTGTACATCTGTGAGTTTTAGTTGTTGGGTATACAAAGATCAGTGGGAAATGTTCATTGCCTTTGAAGATTCCACAGTCTTGCAAGGAGAGGAATTCAACTAGATATAATACAAGAGTATAGTAAATGTTATCACGGAGTTAAAACACAGCTTACATGAACACAAGTTAAGGCTAGAATAAAAACTCCTTATCTGGTATATAAGGAGGTAACAGCCAGGAGCGAACCTCTCTCTTGTTTTAACTCCAGCCATACCTGTCACTTTACCTATATGGACCCTATAATCACGCTACACTGAATTTGTCTTACTCCCATTTTATAACTGTGCCATTATGCACATAATTCCCTCTGCTTTTAAACTCTCTACCCATCCCCCACCCTTTGCAAAGAACAATTCAGCCATCTATAACCAGAAACACACCCTGATTTTCTTAGGTAGTGACTCACCCCCTCCAGCTTCTTTCCTCTTATATAACTCTATTAGATCATTTACCAGATTGCATTATAATTTATCTATTAACATATCTGCATCAAGCACCTCCAGTCAAAATGATAGTAAAAGACATCAAATTTACAAACCATCTTTTATTACCAGAGCTCTGAAGTCAATTCACTTTAAATATTAATTTTACTCCAACTATTACTATTCTAATCAAATAGTCCCTTTGCTCCACCATAGTATTTTGATATTTTTTTGCAATAAATACATTTACAGAAATGCTTAATTATGCTTTGTGAAACAGGACAGAGGGCAAATAATTTTTTTTAAAATATGACTTACTTGGAGTCAGGGAACATATGTGTTTATTACAGCACAGTGACTAAAATATACTCAGTTTCCTATATTAAATAAAGAAATGAATGCTGATTTGAAAATAAAATTAAAATTTGAGTAACCAAGAAAACATCACAGAGAATAGTATATTTGACCAGAAGCTGAAGTCTGGGTTTTCAGCACGCTTGTGAGAGTAAAAGGAGGGGAATCTAGGTAAAAGAGGTATAGCCTGAGCAAATGTTTAGGGTATGATTATGAAAGGATGATTAGCCTGGTGTGCTAGTAACAAAAGACCCCTGGTGCAGTGGAGTGGGAAATGAGGCTTAAAGGGAAGCTGTGAGATACCTTAAATGCCATGCTGCGAAACTGACACAATTCTGTAGGCAATTAAGAATCTTAAGAAGTTTATGAGAAAGCATGCTATGAGGATATACATATTTTTGAAATACCATTTCACCAGAATGGGGATTTCACTGGAAAGGGCCTGAATGGAAGCCTAGAGCCAGTTAGAAAGGTATGGTAATAACCGAGGAAAGAAATTATGGTAGCCCGTACTGAGACAGTAGTAGTGAGGATGGAGAAAAAATATAAATAATGACATGCATAAGACTTGGTAATTAGATGCCAGTGGTGGAAAGGGTGATGGAGGAGTCAATGGTGACTATGAGGGATTTTTTCACCTTTTTATTTTGAAATAATTGCAGATTCACAGGAAGTTACAAAGACAGAATGGTAGTGCAGAGAGGTCCCGTGCAGCCACAACCTTCACACCATCCAAGCCCCTCCCCATGGTTACATCTTATATAATTATAGCACAATATCAAAACCAGGACATTAACATGTGTGTAAAGTGTGAGTATACTACTTTGTCAATTCATCACGTGTAAATCTGTGTAAAGTCCACCATGGCAATAAAGACACAGAAATATTCAATCACCACGAAAATTGCCCTCATGCTACCCCTTTATAGTCACAACCACCTCCCTGACCCTCACCATCCCTAAACCCTGGAAGCCATGAATGTTCCTCTAGCTCCATAATTTTATCATTTGAGAATGTTATATAAATGGAGTCACGCATGACTCACCATCTGGGTGCCCAACAATTGAATTAAATTCTGACACTATCTACCTGGACTTAGCATCAGATCCCATAAGTTAAAGAGCTCATTCCCAGAAGACTACCCCCACTAGAGAAGCCAGCCACAAAGGGGGTGCCAGGCTACCTAAACTTCTGCCCGGCCAACTACAAATTTGGGGGTGTCCAGGGCCAACCCCTCATTTTCGATAATTTGCTAGAATGGCTCATAGAACTCAGAAGAACACTTTATTTACATTTACCAATTTCTTATAAAGGATACTACTCAAATGGAAGCCAAATGCATAGGGTGAGGGGTGAGGGCTGGAGAAGGTGAAGAGCTCCTCCCTCCTAGCACCTCAAAGTCTTCACCCACCCAGAAGCTCTCTGAATCTCACTGTTGAAGAATTTTTATAGAGCTCAATCTCCAACCCTCTCATCACTTTTTCTGGTGACCAATCCCACCCCAAGGCTATCTAGGGCCCCCATGCTAAGTCACCTCAT
The DNA here is from genome assembly GCF_000442215.2 of Lipotes vexillifer. Lineage (NCBI taxonomy): Eukaryota > Metazoa > Chordata > Mammalia > Artiodactyla > Lipotidae > Lipotes > Lipotes vexillifer. The sequence continues at coordinate 296,871 of NW_006781732.1, read as the reverse complement.
CAGCATAAATGCAAGTGTGATTGAAAAGGGCTTGTTATGAGTAACAAAATGCATTCCCTATTGCTCAGGAAATTCCAAGGGTTTTAGGAGTTCTGCACTAGGAACTGGGGTCAAATACCAAATACATATTTTTATTATGCCATGGACCTTTCGAGACTGACTTTTTTCACACAGCAAAATGTGCCTGAGATCCATCCAAGTTGTTGTATCGATAGTTTATTTCTTTTTGTTAATTTTATGCCATGGTATGGATGTACCATATAGTTTGTTTAATCACTCATCCATTGCTAAACAACTGAATTGTTTCTAGTTTGGGGCAGTTATGAATAAAACAGCTAGGAACATTCATCTACAGATTTTTGCGTGGACATAAATTTTCATTTCTCCAGGATAAGAGTCGTCTTGGAGTGCAATTGCTGGATCGTGTAGTAACTGTATGTTTAGCTTTATTTAAGAACTTGCCGAATTATTTCCCAGAATGGCTATAGTATTCTACATTCCCACCAGCAATGTATGAGATTCAGTTTCTCCACATCCTCAACAGTAAGTGGTATTGGCATGCTTTTTAAAAAATTTTAGCTCTTAGGTGTAGTGAGTGACATCTCATTATGGCCGTTATTTCCATTTCCTTAATAGCTAGTAATGTTGTACATCTTCTAATGTGCTTATTTGTCATCTGTATATTCTCTTTGGTGAAATGTCTCTTCATGTCTTTTGTCCATTTTCTAATTGGGTTGTTATTTTTCTGTTGAGTTTGAGAGATTTTTTAATATATTCTGGATACAAGTAATTTTCAAGATATGTGGATTACAAGTACTTTCACCTAGTCTGTAACTTGGTTTTTTATTCTCTTTGCAGGATGTTTCATAGAGCAAAAGTTTTATTTATTTATTTATGAAGTTCAATTTATCGTTTTTTTTTTTCTTTTATGGGCCATGTTTTTGATGTCAAACCTAAGAACTCTTTCC